>NC_068422.1:61460844-61598284 GCF_023373465.1 Oncorhynchus keta
GCACCAATTTGTAAGTCGCTCTGGATAAGAGCGTCTGCTAAATGACTTAAATGTAAATGTTAAATGTAATAATAATCACAGGCAGAACAGTTGAAACTGGAGCAGCAGCACGGCCAGGTGGACTGGGGAAAGCAAGGAGTCATCATGCCAGGTAGTCCTGAGGCATGGTCCTCCGAAAGAGAGAAAGAGAGAATTAGAGAGAGCATACTTAAATTCACACAGGACACCGGATAGGACAGGAGAAGTACTCCAGATATAACAAACTGACCCTAGCCTGACAATATGTAACCTGAGTTATATATCTGTCATTCTCTTTGACGACAGGTTTAAGAAGCTGTAGATTTGTTCTATGTGCGCAATTTCTATGCTTTCGTTTCTGTGCGTTTTACTTTTGCTTTCGTACACCAGCTTAAAATACAATATTTATGGTTATGGAGAGAGAGATATCTGCATATTGCAACTTTAAGTGTGCAAGATTACCTTTGACCAATTTCCTTTTTAGAGCAAAAAAACAAGGCCAGCATATCAAGCTGTATCAAGAATGAAGACAGCAGCAGAACAAATTTAATCAGGGTGTTATTGCTTTTTTCATGTTTGCTTTAAGCCTTAACCACAGTCATCTTGTCAGAGTGGGTGATAACATGAGAGTAATCTCAAATGTACAAGCGGCATGAGGCAGCATCCCTGGTTAACTGATCGGCAATATCTTCAATGATATTACAATTTGTGTACTTCTGGCCCTCGGATGAATGTCAATCACTTTCTTGTGTTTATTATCCTTATAATGTGTTAGCCTTTCACGAAAGAGACTGATTTAACCCTTGTTCTTTAAAATGCAGATGACAGTGTGTCCTCAGTGTTTCAGGACGTCAACCCTGTTTAAATCCGAAGAGTAACGTCCCATATCTGTTCAGGATGCAATGCTGTTGGACCTGAGAAATAACATGTTTAGAAGAAAGACTACAGGTCAGCATGCTGTGCCAAGGTTACCTGACATTACAACTACTGTTAAGCATAATATGTACGTATATGTCTGGATAAATATAGATATCACCATGGGGCCCATAAGCTTCATTTGATGTATGAGAGAGAGGTGTATGGATCAGGTGTCAGAGTGTATGGATGTGAGGAGGGCAGAGTAGGCAGCTGGTCTTACTCACCGTTACCTGTGACAGGTCTGTGGGTGGCCCTGCCAACAGTCTGCAACCTCTCCCATCTCTCTAGGCTGAGGAGAGCCCCTAGCCGAACTCTCTTTCCATTAGCCAAGCCACTGAGGTGATTATCCTGCAACCTCAAGGCCCCGGAGGGCCTCTCTAATTCCTCTCTCAGGGATTGGGCGGCAGGCTTTGACCTCCCTCACTCCTCCACAAGCCAGAGAGGGAGGAGATGATGCACTCCAGCAGGCTGCAGGGTTGTCTCTTATCTCTGGAATCCATAAAAAAGTGTCAGATTCTTCCTCAGGAACCATGAATCAATAGTTCCTTTCTGACACTGGTGCTGCAGACATTAAGTGTTGGTCCCAAACACCACCTGAGGCTGGAGGAATGGGAGAGAAAGGGAGTTTGGAAATTAGCCATCTCTGACACATTCAATTATCTTGTTTTGTGGCTACACTTGTTGTTTGTGGGGTGTGCGTGCGTGTTTCTGCGTGTGTAAATTCTCAATTGAAAGCAGTGGAGGTGAATGTGAAAACACCCCTCTTTGTTAGTACAGTATGTCATTGTATGTTTGAAACATCCAAATGTGTGTCAAGAACCACAGAGTTTGGGGAATTAGAGACAACTTCTAACTCTGTACTGCAGGGGTCAGGGGACAGCCCTCTGTGCAGTCCCATAATTGACCTTTTATATCCAGTCATATGTGGGAGATTGTAGACAAGAGGGCGAGGGACTCCTTGTTTTGCAGACTACAAATGCAACCTGTTTGTCTCATCTTTATAGTTGTCCCTGGCCGCAGATCAGAGTAATAAATTATGCACAACCAACATGACAGCAACATGAAATCTGACCAAGGCAAATGACTCAGTCTGTGTGTAATTGCTCACAGATAATTATGCATTGTACCGTAGCTGAGTAACCTCAGACTTGGAACATAACACTGACTGTCAGCTGATTGTTTTTTTGTTGTTTCTCTTTATAAAATGTTTCTCTGTGTTGATTTGGTGTTCCATGCCATTACATGGTGCCACAATCACATGTTTTTTTTGTGTCTGAAACCCCTCGGTACATTCAGCGGAATACTTTTCAACATAATACCTCGCAGTTAGAGGGGAGGGGGACATGGCTGCCGACTAGGGCAGCAAATGACTTTAACTTTAAGCAACCACAACAGACTAGAGAATGGAAGCTGGCAAATATTTGACAAAAGTGTATAAATATGACATGAGATTCTCAATTGGTTTTTGCTCAACTCCTCTTGTCCTCTTCTCCTTTTGAAAAAGGTTGAAGGTAATCGACGAGAGGAGGCGAAGGAGAGGAAATGTGGAAACCAACGCTCTTGTATGAAATGATTCTCTCCTTCTCCACATCAGGCACATTTACAAAATATATCTGTAAAGTGGTTCAAAGAAATGTAGCTGGTTGTGCCAGATTTTAAATATAAAATGGAAGTAGAGTATCGTTTTTAAATGTGTGCATGGTTTTCTCTCTCTCCTACATATGGTAACCATTTATCTATTTCTGGGTCTTGTAGGAGACCACAATGGAGGAGTCGAGGAGAGGAAGGTTGTGGCTAGCATTTTAGCTAGCTCTAACCCTTTTCCTAATTCTCCTAACCTGGTACGTTAATTCTCCTAACCCTTTTCCTAATTTTCCTTACCTGATACGTTAATTCTCCTAACCTGATACGTTAATTCTCCTAACCTGATACGTTAATTCTCCTAGCCTAATACCCAAATTCTCCTAACCTAATACCCAAATTCTCCTAACCTTCTGCTTCAGTTCTCCTAACCTTCTGCTTCAGTTCTCCTAACCTTCTGCTTCAGTTCTCCTAACATGCTACGCAATGCCACTTCTACCTTTAACTGTACACCATATAACTATAACTTTTAACCAATTGAGAATTTCCCAAAGATATTAAAGCCCACATGCAGTCTTTTTAATTGTATTTTTTCAATCATCAATGTTTGCATAATAAATCACTGTGTGTGATTATTTCATGAAAGTAACTAAAACTATTTATGATCATTTTTTTCCTCCAGCCTCCCTTTGCCATTGAAATGCTCAGACTGATGGTGTGGGCATGTTGATACAAATGTTAATATATTTACGTGCACAGCCCAGATTGGCAGACAGGATCCTCTAGAGTCGAGACTCCAGAGAACCTACCCCGCTTATCCTTTAAAGTAGGAGGATACATATGCAAAAAAAAAAGATGACTGTTCATTGGTCATAATACTCATGTCAGATTGTGATGTCATGCTGTGGGCCAAAAAATTCCAGCCCACTTGAAAAGGCAGAAATCTTTTTTTTCTAAAGAAAAGCTCTTACACTAAAATGGCATTATCATAATTTTCACAATGTCAGTGTCATTTTAACCTCAAAGTGTGGAAATGTCATAAATAAACAGGAAATCACGTTTTTGACTGCCCTGACCCTTTAAAAAGGCCAGCCCTTCAACCCTCTCTGTTGAATAAAATTACATTCAAACTTACACTACCAGTTGTCTGTGCGGTTGGTCCTTCAGTGGCTCGAAATGTGAGACAAAATATCTTCAGGGAAGTATTATTTATCTGACTTTTTAGAGCGCCGATAACGTTTAAATTTCTATCACCAGGTACATGCGCAAAACCATGTGAACACCTGCAATGCTTTGGTTAGTATGCATGCATCGCGTGCATGCACTTCCGTCTTGGGCACGTGCCTTAGGTCATGAGCAAACATCTTGATTGCCACACACAGAGACCTGTGTTTTGAAGTCAGTTTAAAAATAATAATTTTGACCCACTGACAGACAATTGGCAAATATTTTATTGAACATTCGTTTCAGACAAGGGACGTTTAGGTTAAGGTGTGTATGCTTAATGCTTAGCACACCAACCGCATTATTGTATTTTGGTACACCAGAAATACATTAATTTCCAATGTACGGCTGGATTTATCGAACGTATGCGTTGACAGAAATGATAGCAGAAGGGAAATGTTGAACTTTGGTTGCCTACATATCCAGATGTTGCTTACTATTTTGCGCAGTGACGCTGTCAAAGCTTTAATACAATTTATTCACCACACCGAATGCATTGCAACGCAATGCTGCAAGGCAAACGCAGCGTTTCATTGGAGAGGAATGTAATTCTGGTGTACCAAAATGCAATGACTGTCGGTGTGATCGAAGCATTAGGCCTACAGTGCTGTTGTTAGCTTCCAACTATGCTCGTCCTCTTTTGCATGTGACATGTCATACTGTATGAATGCGGTTGTCACATTGAGGATAACAGTTTTTGACAAATGTAGCATTTAGCTAAGCCTAACCCTATCCCTTTTCTTAACCTTAACAACATTCTCCTAACCTGCTACTTTAATTATCCTAATCTGCTGTGTTAATAACTCCTTACCTGCGGCGTTAGTTCTCCCGACCTGCTACATAAAGTCGCTTCTGTCCGTAGCTGGGTTATGCTACTGTATAGCTAAAATGTTCCAGTTGTCTACAAACAATCACTGTAGGAAGATTAATTGCTTATTTAAATTTTCTTACCAGCAATTGCATCCTCCAACCAAAATAGTTAAGTAATGTCCCTTATGCCACTTGTTAAACAATTGTCAAACAAATGAACTCAATGAATACCTTTTTGCAAGAGATGATCTAATTACCACAATTTCAGCTTCTAAACATGCAGATTGACTTTAAAGTATGCCATCACTTTTCTGGTCAGCTGACGTGAATGTGTCGGTCTTCACCTCAAAATGTCGAACTTTGTTGTGTACTGCAGGAAATGTGGGAGAAAAAATAAATAAAAGCTGGACATGCCTGGTGATTTATGGGACGTCAGAGGAAAATAGCAATAGCTTAGCTTCCATAATTCACACCAGGATCCTAACAAAGTTTCAGGGTCATATTACTTTTCTGATCCATGCCCTTCCCCCAAATAGGAAATGGGAATAAATCCATATTTTGCTTCAGCAGTTTGTCTCCTTTCCCAGTTTCATACCAAACACCTGGGACTCTTGAAAGAGCAGATAGTGTTCATGCTGGCATTGCTGCCTTAATCCTACTGACTTTTTATAAAATACAAACTATTCAAAGTACATTTCAGTCATTTAGCAGCCACTCTTATCCAGAGCAACTTACAGGACCAATTAGGTTTACGTGCCTTGTCCAAGGGCACATTGATACATTTTTCACCTAGTCAGCTGAGGGATTTGAACAAGCGACCTTTGCAGTTACTGGCCCAACGTTCTTAACCCCTAGGCTACCAGATGCCCTAATCTAATTAAATATTCAGAATAAATGTGTTAACTGTTGTGCTATTTTCAGTTACCTACCAAGCTTAGGTTTTAAGGTAAACATGGGGTCAAACTATGCACTGCATGAAGTTATTGATTATCTCCACTTGTTTCCATCACAGTTATTGATTACTGCCCCGTGGGCCTTTAGAATACATGGATATTGGTATTACTAAAAAAGAACACTTGGGGCATCAGAAAGTTGGAAAAGTAGCTCTTGATATTGTTATTTTGTCAAGTTTGTCTTGCAATGTGTTGGAGAGTTTCTCTGACATATTTTAACTACTTTCTGCTCAGCTCCGTGTAAGCATGCACATTTGGAACTAGCAGGTACGGCCATTATATGTGGCAGCAAGTGACAAGGGAGCATGTAAGTAGGCCAACCTAATACCTAGTATCTAAGATTAGTAAAAAATAAAGAAGCTTCAGACAATTATTTTAGTACCTACACAGGAGAGTCCGTAAGAAAACAATTAGGATTCTTTTGCCACTTTGATTAACATTTTACTTATTTTTTTTTGTCTCTCAGGCTTAACTCACTAGAGGTATAGCTAATTAAAACATATATATTTTCAACTCTTAATAAGTAGGTTCACTGTGCATGCAGATGTGTTCCATATGTCTGATTTCACTAGATTTGGGTGTATTAGCTAATAAGGCATTGTTCTAAGTTTATGATACAGGTGTACACAAGATGTTTTGGCATTAACTCTAGAGTTTCATTACACTCTGTATCTCATTAAAAAATAAATGTAACTTTGTGATTAATTCCTCATGGTAGACCCAACATACTGTACCTTTTTGCTTAACAGTGCCTTACAGTAGACTCTACCTGTCTATAGAAGAGTAATGCCTTTACGGCAATAGAAAAAAAAACATACTCTAACGTAATAGGGTTAACGTTTGTAAATCTGCTCTGAAATGTGAGATCATTTAAATTGTACCTTGGCATTGGTGAGTATTTGTTTCTGATTAGCTTCAAGGGCATTCTAGAGCGTGCATTATTTCCCAAAAACAAGCTGCTTTTGAAAGCAAAAGTCAAATTGAAAACATTATTGGCATTGTTAAATTAGATTTTCATAATGGCATGCTAGGACTGACGGTTTGATTAGCTAAACTATCAAGTCTGTTTGTTTGGTTACCATAGCACCTACTGTAGCTATCTAGTAAACTTGCTAGCTAGCTACTTCAGTGGATGTTCAATTACAGTGTTTTCAACAGTGTGTTCAATTACAGCCATGGTATAAAAGGTATAATCAACTCGGGGCCATATGCTTTCTCTGGAAAACAATGCAACGCGTTGTGGAACACACCTTCACATCGTTCATTATTTCCCATAGAACGCATAGCCCCTCATTGATTATCTCTTATTATACAACAGGTGTGTCTAATCCTAAATGCTGATTGGTTAAAACCACATTCCAGCCGGCGTCTACTCTACAAGTTACCACCAGCTAAATCTATGTTGTTAAAATGACTATTTACTCTGTTCCATCTCACTGCGCAATCCACTGTCTCATCAGCCCAACCAGCTAATTTATAAACTTGATCTGCACTATAAAAGCATCTAGACATGATCTCAGATTTCTTTTAGACTAGCATTTCGTTTTTCAACAGCGGAGATTTGTATAAACCTTACTGAACGTTTCTCAGCCAGTCGAAATCATGAATCAGCGGTCATCATTTTTATGGATAAATACAAAAAAAATGTCCATTGAAAAAATACTAAATGAAGGGCAGTTAGTTTGCAGTCTTTCCAGCTTCTGTTTGAAGTGATTTTGTTACTGCACTGTAGCTGTGTTGTTGGCTAGCTCCTCTGAACAACAGTATCCTGACGAGTGAGCACATTTTCTATGAGGTGAAATTGTGCCTCATTAGCTCATTGGTATGGATGTATCCAAATAAATGTCACTATAAAACAGTTTAAACAAATGCAAATGTAGCTACATTGCTGTTATTCTAGCTGCAATGTTTGACGTGACTGTAAATTAGCCGTAGTTGGCCAGCTGGCCATCAAGGAAAAATAACGTTGCCAGCCAATGTAGCAATGGAACATTTCAACAACAAAAAAAGACGGTCGTGTCCATAGATACAGAGCAAAAAGACTGAACGACTTGGTCGCGTCTCTGGCAACCGAACCGATAGAACGAACGACCAACCAGTTTGCACAGCAATCCTAGATTTGTGTCGGGACTATATCTTTTGGAAGGATGAAATAGTATGAATAAATGTATCAAAATAACGTTTTTAACGAAAATATGGACATTTTTATTTGAATATGTTGGTAACCCGTTGTAAAGAAGTGATTATGCCTGAGAAGCCGGTGTTGTTAGACTGTGCCAATATATCCTCCAAACACCGGCTTCTCGAGCGTTATCACTTCAATATCATATGGCTGAATGTATGATCATCTTGATTTATCCAGTATGCAAAAGGGCATGATTTGTCGCTATGGGGCACTGCACAACATTTATCAAATAATCGTAGTTTATTGAATAAGGCCATTAATTCATATATTTATTAAAGACTCATGTAAAATGCAATTGCATATTTATGTGAACATTTTCAAAAATGTCAGGCCACCTGAATCTCTTGATTAAAAATGTGCAGGATTATCTTAGTATTCATAGTATTCATTAACCTCTGTAATGTGTATATATATTTAACCGAAAGGTAAGATAACTTATTTTAAACCACTAGATATCATCATTTGCATATTACTGCTGTGGACTTGACTCTCTAAAGTGGAGGCTAACACTCCCAATTGTAACCTAATTTCTATATGGCTGTTTAAAAATTACCACTCATAATTAGGTTAATTAAAACGAGTTCTATTATTTCCTTCAACTTTAAGACAGATACAGCATACTCCTTTTTCAATTATATCAAAGGTTCGTGGTTCAACGACAGGCAGGCAATATGATACATTATCTGTACCTGTCTATGTGTGTGAAACTAAAATAATAGCTTTAGCTGTGGGTATCGGACACCAACATCTCTATCCTGTCCTGTTACAGCGGTGTCACATTTTCATGAACAATGCAGTCCTTGTTCGAATATGTCAAAATTGTATCGTTACCCCTCTCATGCACACACACTATCGTTGGTGCATGATCATCCAGGTAGGCAACAAAGTAAACATTTGGACAAAGCCATCATGGTGGTCATCTTTGACTCTTACACTTTTCTAGAAAACAATCGACTAGAACCATCTGTGAGAGGCCACTACAGCCTAGAGGTTACCATGAGGATGTGTTGACAATGAAGAGAGGGGAAATCAGACCCCACTGTCAGAGCTACTGTTTACTCAAGTGCTCAAGCACACAACGCAGTCAGGAAGTACTCTTATCCACAACGACATCTAATCACACCCTAAGGTAGTGGTGTTGGTGGTGGTGCAGAGAGAGTACAGGCAGCTCAGTAGACCGGATCGGATCGCTCACTGTCATCCAATCAAAATGGTCTGAAATCATCTCCTAATCCATTAAGGAAGTAGTGGTGCATACTCCTTTTTAGTTAAAGAGTAACACTAATCACGTCAAGTAAGACATAGTCACGTCTGTCAAAGGGACTCTCTCCAGTCCTTATAGAGTATTGTCAACTCAAAGGGTTGCTTGGGATTGTTGTGAAGCGGTGCTCAAAAGCAGAGTGGGTAGATGCAGATGCAAAACAAATGTGTGCAGATCATGAAAAAATTGTGAACTATAGTTCACTTAAACCGATCTCTCCAGTAAGTTTCAGGCACTTTGTTGCCTTTTCTATATCTTAACCAGCCCCTTAGTTTTCTGTATGTAGCCTATGCACTCTACAGAATGTGGCTTAACAACAGAGTACCAGTAAAGTGGTTGAAGAGGACGTATGGGTGAGAAGGGTCAGTGTTTGGGGTCCCAGGCTGCCACGTTCAGTCCCAGAGCAGAAAACCGTAGCTTTTTCTAATTCTACTACAGTGCATGAGTAGGTCTTCTATCAATAAGGAACAAGAACCATATGTGGAAAATTCCCTTCCATTTGTAAAATCATGAGAAGTCAGTTGAAGGTTTGATTCGGAAAGAAATAAATTCATATCATCATTCTTCTGAGGGTAAATATTGTTGGTATGTGTAGGAGTATACAATAGTGACGAATTAAAATCCCTTTTATGAGATGTTTTCTGTAACCAGGACGAGGCAGAATGATTTACAGAGTGTATTGTATAATGTAGATGAATTACTTTACTTCATGAAATTGTAGTGTGTATAACCTGATGGGGATATGGAGCGACACATCTAGCGTAGACGATCCAGGTGGGAATTGTGATCCAGAATAGGAGCCCATGCCCTGGTCAAAGTTATCTCACAGGTGATACAGTAACTCATTGTGGGGCATCGGGGTGAAGTAAGCCACCATCTGTATGGATTGCCATTGGCACCAGGTTGTCACAGCTCTGGCTAGGGTGAAACTCATCAGAGGCCTGGCACCCAATTTGGGTACAGATAAAGGCTCCTCTACAGATGTGTTCCCAATCAATAACTGGATTATTACAAAATCCACCTAACTGTGACCTGAATATAAATGACTCATATCAGACCTGTTCCTTAGACACTATTCTAGACTATCGAAAGGAACAGATGCAAACCTTACCCTTGTGTCAAATTGGGGGGGGATGCCAATCTGCTATATTTAATCACAACTATGACACGACTACTTCAACCATTGTTCTTATAAATATAACTAAACACCTCAACAACACTGGATATATATTAATATGTACTGTACTGTAACATGTCATCACTTATTTATCTATACTGACAAAACACTAGACACACATCTGCAAATCACGATTGGTCATGTTCACAACTGTACTGCGTGCACCTTGATGACTGATGTTGCTACGCAACACCAGCTAGGCCATGTTGATCATGGAAATCTACAGGCATGAAAAGACATGTTAGTGATCTTAATCATTTAGTTCCTCAGCTGAATATCCTTTGTATAAACAGCCCCTTGTTAGCAGATGTGGATTTGGCTCCATTTCTGGTTAATCAGATGTATTATCTAAAGCTGAGATAAGAGACTAGACCTTATCAGTTGGTATTTGCCAGTGGCCGTCTTGGTAATACAGCGTGAAACCTGGAGCAGCTGTGTATCTAGAGGCCTAGAGGAGGCAATATATATTAACTCTAGGATTTGGAGATCCAGTAACACAGTATACCAGGTTTCCTCTACATCATTTATTTTGTTCACATCTATTTAATCATGCTAAGCCCACCCTTGTCGCTAACAACAAAGATGTCAGATATAGTTAGAAAGAGGGACTTATGTGGAGAAGGACGTCAGAGTGGGGCCACACAACTGTGATTCATTGTGAAGAGTCAAAGCTCCCTTTCACTGAAAGAAAGTCCTCGACCTTCACTACAGGCAGTTAGTGGTAATCACCAGGGTTTTTCACCCTCCTCATGGTGAGTTACATCTGCATTCAGGTTCCACCTCTACCTTAATGCAATGTCTCAGACAAATGGACTGAAGTCATTTATTATATGGTCATGCTCCACAAGTTTAATTAGAACGTTTACAATCAACTCGGTCTCGTCATAGAATTATGACGTGTTGTTCAAACTAATGAGATAGTCTGCCATCTACTCAAACATGATATGCAAATATTGTTTTTGGTGCAGTCGAATAGAAGCCCTTTACCATGTCAAGTGTGTGTCTGGCAGACATATCAGTGTGGATGACGGATCACCACCTCAAGCTGAACCTCAGCAAGACGGAGCTCCTCTTCCTCCCGGGGAAGGACTGCCCGTTCCATGATCTCGCCATCACGGTTGACAACTCCATTGTGTCCTCCTCCCAGAGCGCTAAGAACCTTGGCGTGATCCTGGACAACGCCCTGATGTTCTCAACTAACATCAAGGCGGTGTCCCGTTCCTGTAGGTTCATGCTCTACAACATCCGCAGAGTACGACCCTGCCTCACACAGGAAGCGGCGCAGGTCCTAATCCAGGCACTTGTCATCTCCCGTCTTGATTACTGCAACTCGCTGTTGGCTGGGCTCCCTGCCTGTGCCATTAAACCCCTACAACTCATCCAGAACGCCGCAGCCCGTCTGGTGTTCAACCTTCCCAAGTTCTCTCACGTCTCCCCGCTCCTCCGCTCTCTCCACTGGCTTCCAGTTGAAGCTCGCATCCGCTACAAGACCATGGTGCTTGCCTACGGAGCTGTGAGGGGAACGGCACCTCAGTACCTCCAGGCTCTGATCAGGCCCTACACCCAAACAAGGGCACTGCGTTCATCCACCTCTGGCCTGCTCGCCTCCCTACCACTGAGGAAGTACAGTTCCCGCTCAGCCCAGTCAAGACTGTTCGCTGCTCTGGCCCCCCAATGGTGGAACAAACTCCCTCACGACGCCAGGACAGCGGAGTCAATCACCACCTTCCGGAGACACCTGAAACCCCACCTCTTCAGGGAATACCTAGGATAGGGTAAGTAAGGGTAAGTAATCCTTCTCACCCCCTTCTACCCCCAAACCCCCCCAAAAAAAGATTTAGATGCAAGTGGCTGTTCCACTGGATGTCATGAGGTGTGTGCACCAATTTGTAAGTCGCTCTGTGTAGTTTTCAGAATTATTGCCGATATTCAGTCGTGTGATGTTGTTGTCTTGCTTTGAAGAAACAAAAAGGATCAAGGTGGATTCATGTGGAACATCGTAGCCATTTGCCATCCTCTGGAACATCTGTGATGACTGGGTCATCACCTCCACAATTAAACAATACATAAGATGGATATGATTGTGTTATATACCTTATATACCTTATATACCTTGATGTACAAGAAACTGTATGCTTCTCAAAACAATTACTTGTTTTGTTAGATGAACTCATCTGTGACTGACCCGGTATCAGTTTGAGAGGCGAAAGCAGAACGGAAATATCTGTGCTATTTGCATTTAATTCAATTGCACTCCCAAAATGATAAATATATTGTATGGTCCATATACAGTACAACAAAAATTGCTATCAAGTTTTTAACCTCTTAAATTTAGAATTTATAACATTGAGAGGCGTTCAGATGTATTCTAACATAAACATGGCTGGTTCAACTACTTTGTCAGATAAAAGCACTTGAGGGGTTGAACACTTCAAAATCCTACTTTGAATACCAGTGAATAAAGGATTCACAGACAGAGTGCATTCACAAAGTCCTTACTGTACCATGGAATGCAAGGACACAGTGTTCCCTAGGTGAATGGGTTGTGCTTGAACAATTCACTTTATTGTTTTTCTCCACCCACGACAAGCATTTGCAACTAAACACATTCATCTTCAATTGAAAAAGGACCATAGTTTGCATTCAACACGACTTCTCCTTCCTCAACAAATCTCTTTCTCCTTCCTCTAGCTTGCTGTTCATAGTTTATTCTCTGCCCATTTTGCACGAATATTTGTGTCTTGCCAATTATCGGTGCCCATATAGATTTCTGAGCACACTATTTCATACATGGGTTAAAAGTAATGATTCATGTCCAGGGTAGATAATCAATCTCTTCCAAATTTCATCAGTTTCTATGTAGTAAAAAATACATTTTAAAGGTTAAGGCTGCACTTATTCGGTATAATTCATTACACGGCTGACTCGAGGAACAACAAAACAGAGCATGGAGGCAATTTTGTCACAAATTAAACAGTTTACGAATTGTGGATTAATGTCCATAACATGATGCTACGCTATTCAAATTCACTCTAACAAGCATTCTTTGTCAATTATAGTTTTCTCGCCATGCATTTACATTGATTACAGTTCCAATTAGAATGTGAAATGCTACAGATTTTGGAGAAAAATACATTTGGAAGATGCGACAGTATCCAACTCAAATATGATATCCTCAGGAATAACCTTTTGTCCTCAACAAGCCCCAACAAAACAGTCCCTTGGAGAATTGTGATACATTTTCTATCAATATCCCAATGTACTAGTGTAGCCATCGTGGTAATCCACTATATGCAAAGCCCTAGTGATTATTCCTCCACAGTCCTTCCATTATTATTCTTGTCTAGTCTGCACTGAAATTAAGCTGGTGTCTCTACAATGAGCTTAGGTGGAATTACATTTGCAAACAAACGAGATACTATATTAGAAATGTATTTGAAAAAATCTGTGCTTCGATGTTCTCACAAAATAATGCATTGGGGTCCTAATCACACTTTGGTGACGTGTGGGTCACATTCCATAGCTGAGGTCAACGACCTCTTGGAGAGCTACTGGGTGGTCACACTTTTGGTGCAACCCTACTCCAACTGGCCTCATGGTACTAATCAGCTGAATCAGGACAACAATCCCCAATTTACAGTATCAGACAAACACATTTTATTTCTGTCCTTTTAATACTCTTTCCCCATTGCAGAATTTAACTGAAACTATAGAGATGATCTTTGATTTTGTGACTAGCAAAGGAACAATGGAGTGTGCTGGTGATTTAAAAAAAAAGTATTCTTTATTTAACTAGGCGAGTCAGTTATAAACAAATTCTTATTTACAATGACGGCCAAACCCGGACAATGGTGGGCCAATTGTGCACCGCCCTATGGGACTCTCAATCACAGCTTGTTGTGATACAGCCTGGATTTGAACCAGGGTGTCTGTAGTCAAGCACTGAGATGCAGTGTCTGAGACCGCTGCACCACTCGGGAGCCCCAAGTGATTAGCACCAGCAATTCATTTATAACCATTAGTTGAACTAAATCCAGATATCATAAATAGCATGCAGAATTAAAATACAGCATGATTGATTTCAGGCTACCTCGTCTGACCCAGGTGCTTAAACAAAGCTGTTGTGGAACTTTTAAAAAATATTTTTTATTCTACTAAGCAAGTCAGTTAAGAACAAATTCTTATTTTCAATGACGGCCTAGGAACAGTGGGTTAGCTGCCTGTTCGGGGGCAGAACGACAGATTTTGTACCTTGTCAGCTCGGGGATTTGAACTTGCAACCTTTCGGTTACTAGTCCAATGCTCTAACCACTAGGCTACCCTGCCGCCCCATGATGAAATTAGTCTCCTTTGTAAAAAGCAATTTTCAACACTGAGCATTTCCATACTTTCCATTGTCTGACAGTCTTTCCTCACCCCCTACATGTCAAATAAAAAGCTGTTATCCCTTTCCCCAGGGGGGCAAGGTTCAGTGATCTTACAGTGTGAAACAGCAATGGAGATTTTACACATTTCTGTTGAAATTGAAAAGAAGCCGTGCTATTGCTGTGCTATTGCTGTGCTATAGTGTTTCCAATCTGGGTGTATAATCTAGCCGCTTCTGGTGATCAAACCACCTCAGTGGAACTTTGAAGGGACTTGGGTTGTAGGCATTGACCGATCCAACATCTTTTGATGAGGCAAAAAGAAAAGGTTTAGCTTCACAATGCCAGGTTCAAACAAAGTGCCCACCAGCCCATTGAGCTAATCTGTGTTCATTGATGTGATAGGGGGAGTATTGTAGCACACCCTTCTTATTTCACCACCACCCATCTTCTGAATATGAACAGCGTTTCCCATTTCAAGGGTCTATGACCTCATTTCTTCACTAATGCTGCTATATGTCCTTTGCTCTCAGGGTTAAAATAATTTGTACACAGAGGCATTAGCTAGCAAGGTTCTTTCATCCCCCATTGTATTGGAACTCAGCCATCTATTCCTAATTAGTTGGGTCTTTGTACATCCCTTTGAAATGCTAGTCAGATGGCAAATCCTTACATAATAAGAAAGTGGAGACAAAAAAAGCAGAGATTTAGGAATAAGAACAGGTTTATGATGGTATTCACACCCAAATAATCAGAAATGTTTCAGAGAGATCTGTGATGGAGTAAATGCTTGGGCAGCTGGGGGACTCCATTGTGCCATTGAACACCATTTGTATCCGTGAGAAGTTAACTCGAATGACTAACTTTCATTATAAACTACACCCAAATCCATCTATGAAATGGTTTCCAATCTGATTAGGCTAAGGAACTATCGCTGGTGGTAAAGCATCATGGTTTCATTTCCCTCATCTAAATGCGGAGATCCCTGCAAAATGTAGGTCGCAAATGTTTTACATTTATTTCACCTATATTTAACCAGGTCGGCTAGTTGAGAACAAGTTCTCATTTGCAACTGCGACCTGGCCAAGATAAAGCGTAGCAATTCGACGCATACAACAACACAGAGTTACACATGGAGTAAACAAAACATACAGTCAATAATACAGTAGAACAAAATAAAACAAAAAGTCTATATACAGTGAGTGCAAATGAGGTAAGTTAAGGAAATAAATAGGCCATGGTGGCGAAGTAATTACAATATAGCAATTAAACACTGGAATGGTAGATCGGCAGAAGATGAATGTGCAGGTAGAGATACTGGGGTGCAAAGGAGCAAAATAAATAAATAAATACCAGTATGGGGATGAGGTAGGTAGATACGTAGATGGGCTGTTTACAGATAGGCTAAGTACAGGTGCAGTGATCTGTAAAATGCTCTGACAGCTGGTGCTTAAACCTAGTGAGGGAGATGTGAGTCTCCAAATGTGCAACTATGCTATTTTAGTCCTGCACGTTACTGATTCACAAAACCATCTATGAACCAATGATTAGGCTAAACAGTTTATAAACATTTCAACAATCTGTGTACCCTTTACAAAACCTTTAAGGGGTATACCATACAAAGATGTACCTTAAAGTAGAGTTACATTTTGAGCATTTTGCTGATGAGCCTTTATTGACCTATTTTCAGGTCATATAGTGTGGATTATTTTGATAAATGAAGGATCAAACATATACATTTTGTTTTTTGAAGGGGCAAATGTTTTATGGTGAAAGCTTTAAAAACATCCCCAAATCATAGTCTCTGTTGTAGCATTAAGACAGAGTTCATGACTTTGTGAAAAGAATGGTCCGATTTATTTATGGACACTTGCAGACTGAAGAAGGGGAGTTCAATCACAGTGAAAATGTGTTGAGAGCCAGACGGAAGAGTAAGAATGTTTCTGGATGACATTCTCCAAGAGTATAAGTGGATGATGGCCCACCTCGTCAATTGAGTTATGATCAAGTAGACAGCGAAGACAGAAAAACTCAAATGTAAGAACATGTTTTATTGTGCAGCTTTGGCTTTAGGTGCGTAGGACATAGAGCTAGATATTGTCGTTCAAAATCCCCTTCAAAAACCAAACATTTAAAAAGACTTTTCCAATACAAGCTCGTGTTTATTTTTCTGTTAACCTTCTGGTGTATTTGGAAGAGAGGTGGTCACTGGAGAGCTGAGAATAGCTGATCTGAAGAGCACTTATTCATATCTGCTACATTTTGCATTCAGTTCAAGAGTGGTTTAGAAGCAATTTTTCATGGCAGTCAAATTTGAATAATAACTGTCCCTGGTGAAAACATATAATTACCACAACCTTGTGGACCAACAAAAGGGTAAACTACTTATCCTCAACCTTTCAATGGAACATTGTATGACTTCAAAACTTCCTCAGTTCAGTGCAATTGAATGATTTTAAATTATTTAATGAGAGTGAGATATTAGACTTGCTCAAGCTATTGGTTATTTACTCTGGACATCAAGCTCTGAAGAGAGGGAAAGAGAACTTGAAAAACCCAGCATTAAATAAAACGTTTTAACACAGCTCATGCTAATATTGAAGCTATTTTATGGAATCTTCTTGACTGTATAATGACTTGGGTGTTCATAAATGGAATAGCTCATCTTTTTCAAATTACAACTTGTTCTTCATTGTCAGTGTGAATAGGTTTGTTTCACTGTTTAGCAGATCCTAGAATGTCATGTGATGTGTGCTGCTCAGCAGCAAGTATTTACAGTAAGGTTTCTGTTTGAGATGTGTGTGATTTTTAAAAACAGCACTGTGGAGGATAATGGAGATGTCTGATTCATTTACCTTCAAAGCCCCCACATAAAAAAATGTATGTGTGTTTGTTGCAAATATGCGCCTTTGAATTTAGTAATTAATTACTGCATCCAAGACAGCAAAGGGAGAAAAAAAACACTATTGATCTTCAAGTGAGGAAAAAGCAGCCTTTATGATTCATAAATGTCTAGAATGGTTCTGTTCTATAATCATACTGTACCTGTGACACATGAAGGAACATACACTTCTGAACTGAAAATATTTTTTTCCTGTTATCTGCTGAGCATCAAAAAGGCTTGTCACGTTCTGACCATCGTTCGTATGTGTTTTCCTTGTTTTAGTGTTGGTCAGGACGTGAGCTGGGTGGGCATTCTATGTTGTGTGTCTGGTTTGTCTATTTCTATGTTTGGCCTGATATGGTTCTCAATCAGAGGCAGGTGTTAGTCATTGTCTCTGATTGGGAACCATATTTAGGTAGCCTGTTTTGTGTTGGGTTTTGTGGCTGATTGTTCCTGTCTCTGTGTTTGCACCAGATAGGACTGTTTAGGTTTTCGCACGTTTATTGTTTTTGTTAGTTTATTCATGTATAGTGTCTTTATAAATTAAACATGAATAACCACCACGCTGCATTTTGGTCCGCCTCTCTTTCACCAGAAGAAAACCCTTACAGAATCACCCACCACAACAGGACCAAGCGGCGTGGTAACGGGCAACAGCAGTGAAAAGAGGAATGGACATGGGAGGACGGTTTGGACGGCAAGAATATGGGCTATACTACTTGGGAGGAAATAGACAGGTGGGCGGTCGACCCAGGGAGAGTGCCGGAGCCCGCCTGGGATTCGATGGAGCAGTGCGCGGAAGGTTTCAGGAGAATGAGGTTGGCGAAGCAAGCAGGGCGGCGTGGACGGAAACGCCCGAGAGTCAGCCCCAAAAATTTATTGGGGGCACAGGGGGAGTGTGGCAGAACCAGAGCTGGTGTTGGAGGTGAGCGAAGCAGAGACTGAAGGAGTTAATGGGGAAATTGGAGGAGAGAGATATGAGGGACTTGCTGTGTTGGTGCATGAGACACGGAATTCGTCCGATGGAGCGTGTCGGGGATTTGATGACACCTGGGTCAGCTCTCCATACTCGTCCTGAGGTGCGTGCTAGTCGGCTGATGAAGATGGTGCCAGCCTCACGCATCAGGCCTCCTGTGCATCTCCCTAGCCTTGCACGTCCTGTGCCATCTCAGCACTACAGTGCTCTTAGCAGTGCTAACCGTGGCGAGCGTGGTGCTGGTCAGGCACCGTGTTATGCGGTGGTTCGCACGGTGTCCCCAGTACGCGTGCTTAGCCCGGTGCGCTACATCCCAGCTTCCCACATGTGCCGGGCTAGGGTGAAGATCCAGCCAGGGCGGTTAGTGCCAGCCCTGCTCTCAAGATCTCCAGTACGCCTTCACGGTCCGGTCCATCCAGTGCCACCTCCACACACCAGCCCTCCGGTGGCAGCTCCCCGCACCAGGCTTCCTGTGCGTGTCCTCGGCCCAGTACCACCAGTGCCAGCACCACGCATCAGGCCTACAGTGCGTCCCGCCTGTCCAACGTTGCCGGAGCCTTCCTCCTCTCCAGCGCAGCCAGAGTCTCCCGCCTGTCCGGCGCTGTCAGAGCTCCCGCCCCTCATGCCAGAGGCGCCAGTGCACCTCAGTCCAGCGCTGCCAGAGCCTTCTTCTCCAGTGTTGCCGGAGCTTCCCGTCTGCCCAGCGCCGTCTGAGCTACCCGTCTGCCCAGCGCCGTCTGAGCTACCAGTCTGCCCAGTGCCACCAGTCAGCACCTCCCAAAAGCCCCCTGGCTCCTACCCAACCTTCCTTGACCCCACAGTATACATTCTTCCTAAAGAATCCCATGCACTTCTTCTAAACAAGACTATGGCACTCCTCATGGCTCTAGTATAACTGAACCCATCCCCTTGATGTGGGGCGGCAGGGTAGCCTAGTGGTTAGAGCGTTGGTATAGTAGCCGGAAGGTTGCAAGTTCAAACCCCTGAGCTGAAAAGGTACAAATCTGTCGTTTGGCTGTCATTGAAAATAAGAATTTGTTCTTAACTGACTTGCTGAGTTAAATAAATTCAGGGACATACATGGATGAATAAATCACTTTGCACATCTATTGCCATCTTTCTCCATCCCAGCCCTCTCCTTCCTCAGCAAAACGCTAATAGCAGATGACTCACGACCCCATTGTGCATTATTTTACTGAGCTGCCTTTTTCTTTTAGAGTGAACGTCCCTTTAAGAACCATTGAATGGAAACGTTAGAAAATGGACAGTCTTTCACGCCGATTACACCAAAATACCACTGCCAATCATGTGAGATTTCTGTTTCAGACATACAGTACATAAAATGGTAGAAAAGATAGACTTGCAGAAGGAGCAATGATTGAAATTCTTAGAACATTCAACATCCAACTATGTCTACAGTTCCAAAGTTATTGCTTGGAGGGAGAGAGCTTTAATGCTAGCTGAAACTCACACACCAAAGCACATGTAACACGTTTCATAGCTCAGGAGATTTGGCTCATACTCAAATATTGCATGTAACTTTTCCTATAGCTACTTTTCCTCTTTGGAGTGAAACTGTATGATTTTAGTGGTTAAAATAATAATTATACCAGCAACAACAACCATAGTATATGGAACAACTTTGATATGCAACTAAAAAGTTGACCCAGTAACATACAGATAGATGTAGGATCTTAATTTGACCTCTTTTTTTGTTACTGAGAATTTTCCTGCCCAGCAGAAAATGCAAACTTGTAGTGTATTCAAAGTTTAAAAAGGCTTCTAAAGTTTATCATTTCCATTTAAAATATCAGACTTGATTTGCCCTAACGAAAAATGTATCAACCCTTACAAAATAATTCACATTTCCTGTTGCTGCTGAATTATTTTCCTGCTGTAGCAAACTGGCTCAAATTAAGATCCTACATCTGTAGGCTCCATGGCACTTTGAGATATCTTAATGTAACACCATTGATGACTGATGGACTTTCTTTCTCACATCAGAAAATAAATGAAGGTGGAAATATTTCACCATCGTATTACATCTTCACAATTCAAATAAGCATGAGAAAGATTATGGATTTTTAGATTGCTCATTGACCCCATTACCCCATACACCTTTAATGCAATTTTGTCAGAACAAGGTAATGGATCTTGGGATCGATCAATCTTTTTGAAGTGTGAACGGGCCATACTAGAGAAATGTATCCACGTAACATATAATAAGGCAAAGGCAAAAAGGCTCATGTTTCAAACACACTTGATGTTGATGGTACACTTACTTTTATTAGCTATATTATTATACCCACGTTGTATTATAAACATGGATACATTTCCTACAATTTCTGCATGTTGGATGTTTGGCTCTGTAAAAATGGCATACAACCTGGTAGATGTGCTCCTTCATCTTCGGAGACCTCATAGCCCATTTGAGTAAAGGCTGGGTCCTGACAACCCAGTCCTATCCTGGGGCCTCATTTATAAAACGGACTTACGATCAATTTTGATCTTAAGTATGACTTACGCAGAAAACCACATATAAGTAGTTATTTATTCAACTTACTTTGAAATGGAAATGTTCTTATCTCTACGCAAAGTGTAGACTTGACGTAGGTGATTTTCCTGCTGCCTATGTATGGCTATTCTTTTTTTAAGGTCAGACCATTTCTTTTTCACATCAGCCACAGTTCTGTATTGCTGCCCCACCTCGTTCACTGCAGCGGTGACACACTCCCAAGCTCCCCGTTTGGCTTTGTTTGTCAACACACTATTTAGTCCACTGTATAATACGTGTTGCCTGTCTTCAATCTCCTCTCCCATCGCCTTTATCTCGTATTCTTTTGGTCCATGGCTATTCCTGACTAAATCCTCATTTGTGCTAGCATTCTATAAGGGGAAAATCGCTGACTGTAAGACACGTTCAGGTGCCGTCAATTTTAAGTTAATTTGGGATTTATAGATTTGTAAGTTACAAATGGGATTCTTCGAACCTGGTTAAGCAAGTGTAGACCTTACTGTGAAATGCTTACTTACAAGCCCTTAACCAATAGTGCAGTTCAAAAAGCGTTAAGAAAATATTTACCAAATAAGAAAAAAAATATATAACACAATAACAAGGCTTTATACAAGGGGTACCAGTACCGAGTCAGTGAGCGGGGGTACAGGTTAGTTGAGGTAATTTGTACATGTAGGTCAATGTAATAGTCCGGTGGCCATTTGATTAATTGTTCAGCAGTCTTATGGCTTGGGGGTAGAAGCTGTTAAGGAGCCCTTTGGTCCCAGACTTAGCGCTTGGCCCCAGTGATGAACTGGTCCATATGCACTACCCTCTGTAGCGCCTTACGGTCAGATGCAGAGCAGTTGCCATACCAGGCGGTGATGCTACCGGTCAGGATGCTCTCAATGGTACAGCTGTATAACTTTTTGAGGATCTGGGGACCTATGTCAAATCTTTTCAGTCTCCTGAGGGGGGAATGTTTTGTCTTGCCCTCTTCACGACTGTCTTGGTGTGTTTACAGCATGATAGTTTGTTGGTGATGTGGGCACCAAGGAACTTGAATCCCTCAACCCGCTCCACTACAGCCCCGTTGATGTTAAAGGCGGCCTGTTCGGCTCGCCTTTTGCTGTAGTCCACAATCAGCTCATATGTCTTGCTCAGGTAGAGGTTGTTGTCCTGGCACCACACAGACAGTTCTCTGACCTCTTCCCTATAGGATGTCTCTTCGTTGTTGGTGATCAGGCCTACCACTGTTGTGTCATCAGCAAACGTAATGATAGTGTTGGAGTCGTGTTTGACCACGCAGTCTTGGTTGAACTGGTACTACAGGAGGGTACTAAGTACACACCCCTGAGGGGCTCATGTGTTGAGGATCAGCGTGGCAGAAATGTTGTTGCCTACCCTTACCACCTGGGGGTGGCCCATCAGGAAGTCCAGGATCCAGTTGCAATGGGAGGTGTTAAGTCCCAGGGTCCTTAGCTTAGTGATGAGCTTCATGGGCACTATGGTGTTGAAAGCTGAGCTGTCATCAATGAACAGCATTCTCACATAGGTGTTCCTTTTGTCCAGGTGGGAAAGGGCTGTGTGGAGTGCGATTGAGATTGCGTCATCTGTTGATCTGTTGGGGCGGTATGTGAATTGGAGTGGGCCTAGGGTATCCGGGAGGCCTCTCTTTGGTGTCAGATGAACAAGAATAGACTGATGAGTTTCGAAAGAAAGTTATTTGTTTCTGGCCATTTTGAGCCTTTAATTGAACTTACAAATGCTGATGCTCCAGATACTCAACTAGTCTAAAGGCCAGTTTTAATGTTTCTTTAATGAACACAACAGTTTTCAGCTGTGCCTTTTAAAATGATAAACTTGGATTAGCTAACAAAATGTGCCATTGGAACACAGGAGTGATGGCTTGTCACGCCCTGGCCTTAGTATTTTGTGTTTTCTTTATTATTTTGGTCAGGCCAGGGTGTGACATGGGTATTTATGTGGTGTATTTTGTCTAGGTTTTTTTTGTAGGTAATGGGATTGTGGTTAGTGAAGTAGTCTAGGAAAGTCTATGGTTGCCTGGAGTGGTTCTCAATCAGAGGCAGGTGTTTATCGTTGTCTCTGATTGGGAACCATATTTAGGCAGCCATATTCTTTGAGTATTTCATGGGTGATTGTTCATGTCTCTGTGTTTGTTGCACCAGATAGGGCTGGTTCGGTTTTTCACGTTTCTTGTAAGTTGTTCGTATTTTTCATCTTTCATTAAAGATGTATAAAGATAACCACGCTGCATTTTGGTCCTCCTCTCTTTCACCAGAAGAAAACCGTAACATGGTTGCTGATAATAGGCCTCTGTACGCCTATGTAGATAATCCATAAAAAAATCAGCCGTTTCCATCTTCAATAGTCATTTACAACATTAACAATGTCTACACAGTATTTATGATGAATTTGATGTTATTTTAATGGACCAAAACTGTGCTTTTCTAAGTGACCCCAAACTTTTGAACAGTAGTGTACTGTATGTACTATATGTGATTGCAAAAGTAATGTGAAATGTACTCATGACTTACGACATAAGCTTTGTGTTTGCTTGCTAGCCAGCTAATCTAACTGCAGGCTAACTAGGAGGAGCATTGCATCATTGGAGATGACATGCGGCCTCGGAATTGTAATTTATAATAGACCAGGGCTCTCCAACCCTGTTCTTGAAAGCTACCCTCCTGTAGGTTTTCACTCCAACCCTAGTTGTAACTAACCTCATTCAGCTAATCAACTAGCTAATTATTAAAATCATGTGCACTTAATTAGGGTTGGAGTGAAAACCTACAGGACGGTAGCTCTCCGGGGACAGGGTTGAGCAGAGCCCTGCTGTAGACAAGGACTCGTGCAGTATGACTAACAAAAAAGATAACACATTAAAATGTGTATCAAATCTTCTGGGGAGTGCAAATATACTAACAATATAATAACTGTTTTAAAGTGATGAAATTGTCCTTTAAGAATGACTCCTCAGCTCCAGGACCTTTCGCTGGGTCGGGTGCCCGCTTTATTAAACAGGCATTTTAAACAAGCACAAACTCTGGAGCTGTCTGGCTCTGATTACTCCCCAAACTGGCCAGGGACCTCATTAGTGGAGCCCTCCCTATAATTGATAAGTTTACACAGGAAAGCCGGAGAGCCCCAAGAACTCTGAACTTCATTAGCTTTAGCTCCGAAGGGGATCTCCCCTCTACTCTCCATTTCGTTTTGCTCCCAACAGAAGCACTGGCATTATACTCGACCCTCTATGAATACAACAAACAGATTATTTTAAAGATGCTAATCATCATTTTACGCTCGTATGTGTATAGAGGTTGTGAAATTGGGTTTAACTAGGAGTTGAGACGGCCCAGTAATAGGCTGTATAGGATCCATTTTAGAGAGGCAAAGACAGAGATGCAATGGTACAGTTGCACCTTTCATTGGTATTCATTGTGGTAGTGTGTCCACACAACATTCGTCACCTGCCTTCTGGTTAGTCAGGGACACCCCAGTAATTCATGTGGTGTAATTACTAGGACCCCAACTCTATAATGGATTTTTTACAAGAAAATGTGACATTTAGAACTAGAGTGCCAAGTGAATGGCAGCTAAATTGGCAAGATCTTAGTGGAGAAAATAACTTGATCAAAAGTCAAAGTGTCGGAGGTTGTGAAAATGATCAGCCTTAAAGGAACATTTTATATGAATATACACAGTATCAATAAGTATGAATCCTTTTTGTAACACAAACTGGCAATTAGCTTTTCAAAAAGCAAATATCTGAGCCTGGGGAATAGCAGGGTAACACTCCAGCCAGAAAAGCACTAGTGTTATTACTCAACATTTTAAATCCTCTCACTGTATGGCTCAGAACTGTATGTGTTAAGGCAGGAAGTCAAAAACTCAAGTAAACATTATCGCATAATCTCTGACCATAAGAGGCTTTTCAAAAACACATGCTCATTCCAGGATAATCCTACTGCATGTAGTTATTTTCCTGAAAAACAAAATGCCACTCAGGAGTTCTTTATCCTCCAACCCATTGACTCAAGTGAATAGTGAGTACTGTATCTGATTGTAAAAGCATCAATCCTCCTTACCAGCACTCCATACTCTTATCCCCTACTTACAAAACAATAAACCACATTTATTGATGAGCATGTGGAACTCATCATCTGACAAATATAAATACTGCATCTTCTCTCTCCTGGCAGGTTTTTCTAAGGATATTTCCAGTAGGCATAAAATGATCTATTGACAGGGGGATGGCAGGGGTAAGGAAAACCCTTCGGTAACATACTTAAGTTGTGTCCAGTTTTGTTTGACCAATTGTTTAGGTTAACATCCAGTGTCTCTCAAGAAGGTGTCAATTATTTTGACTATGTTTCCCTTAATCATGATGAAAGGAACCCATATGAAGCTTCAGACGAGCAGAGTGAAGAGAATGAGAAAGTCAGCCTAAATCACCATCAAACATCAAGAACACTATCTTCCTCAACACCCAGAATGATAAATCGTCCACTTGAGACTAACAGAGGTTATGTCAAGGGTAGAAGACTTATATGTCACACAATATTGGGTCAAATGGGGGTGAAGATAGACACAATAGGCTCAATTTTAAATGGGATATGTACAGCCTGTGCTGTCATACACTTGGGCCTGTGACCAGTTTCAGACACCACTTTTGGCAAGATTGCTTGAGTTCAAAGGTTGCTTTCTAAGGGATCAGTCCACTAGGTTGGCCAGTCTGGACCATAACCTCTCCTGTCATGTGTAATTAAGTTAAAGCAATGTGATGAGTCTCCTTGGGGGCCATGGGTATGATGACCCCATTATGGAGAAGTGAGAGCATGACCCTGAGTCTGCATGGTCTGGTGAGGGATTTCACCACCTGTCCCTGTCATGGTATAGATGGATTACTGATACTTGAGGTAGGGCCTTCAACATTTATTTTCAAAACACAATTATGGCTGATCTCGAGTTTTTGAGTTATGCTGATTAGGGATTAGATCAAAAAGCCATTTGAGACATTACATGGAGACTAATGTACTGTAAGCAGTGTACCCACGAACAAAGCCACAACCAAACAACAGAGGGAATACAAGAAGGGATGACTCAGAATTGTGTCTATCCCTGGCTTAAAACTCATATCCATATCATGTATTAACGATTTGCGTCAGTGTATATGGCTGCCCAGTACACTGAGGCAAATTCATGTAGGCGAGATTCGTTCCAGAATATTGCACACTGCTAGTTGAGGCTGCTAAATTGATACGGCGTTCAGCCATATGGTGCAGAGAGAAACTGAGCTGCTGTCCCTATTACCAGAGAGGGTATAACAGCTACAGATATCACACCTTCCCTGGCAAAGAAAAAACTGATTGGAATGCACTCAATGCACCCACAAGGATGAGGTCCTTTATTCAAACATCTGCCATGAGCTGGAAAGAGATGAGTTTTTCTGGGGATTTAGATTTGTCTATCATTGTCATGTGACACTCAGAATACCATGTAATGGTGCATTTTAACCTAATCTGTGGGAAATTCCTGGTTTAACTTCAATTGTAACACAATGATGGAATGTTTGAATCAAATGTGAACGTGTCTCCTTGAAATTCTCCGAAAGAATGTGACATGCCACCCCCCCTGCCATCTCTGAGTAATAGGCAGAGATAATAAGGTCTCAATTATTCATATTCTCTTTATGTTCTTTAAAGAATTGTCAGAGAAGTGTTATGTCTTCATCTAATTAGTTGGTGAATCAGAGTGGGAGTAGGAAAATCAAATGAGATGAGGAGAGCGAGATGAGACAAAAATAGGTTATGCCTTGGAGCATCGTAACTACTCGTCTAACGGATTATTTTGCTGTTTTTCAGCCAATAGAAGTTGACATGCGTACTTTTAGGAGTAGGCATATATGACACAACTTGACTTATTTCAAGTCTTCCTGTGAATTGGATTAATAATCTGTGAACATTTTTATCCAAATATTGATTTGTTGTCACTTCTCTTGAACAACCTTTCAGATACAGTCTTTGTCCTCTGAGGAACAAGGGTGTCGAGGTGGGCCTGAAACAGTGCTAACAGATGGGAGTACTGTATTCGGATCACAAATGGAGGTGGGTGAACACATTTTCAACATGCTTGGGGCCTATAAGACATGTTACCATGTGAGCCCTCTAGACACCAGCTTGGTTTTTGCATATTCCACTCACTCATAAATAATAAAGTCCTGCTGTCAACCGAAGTCTGTGAGAAAACACATGCCATGGCATCTCATACACACATAGACGTAATATCCATGTCTGTTGAAAATGTAGGGCACTGGCAAGTGTATGAGTCTAGGTCATTTTATGGAGTTGGCATTATGATAGAAGAGAATAAGTCTGGTGGACACATGGGTTGGTTGTCACAGTGCATATAACTTAGGAAACCTTTGTTTCGTATACTCTTTATTAGAGATTATCCATGTTGTCCTGTCAGTGTCAAACTTTGAGACATTGAGCATTTTTCATAGCTGTTAGAATCATCTGTTTAGTTACAAAATGTCTCAATTTACAGTATGACAACAAATCAGCTGAGAAACCTGCTTTGTTTGCCACCTCTCCTGCATCATTTCTTTGAGCAAACACTTTTTCAGTTCATCAGTCCATGGGGCTCTAACAGTTCTCACTGTTAATTTCTTGACAAGTCCATGCTTGTCAACAATTGGCATGAATCATTTTACTAATACTTCCAGTGCTGCGGTTTTGATTCACTTCCTCATACACACCAGACCAACATAAATTATAAGGGCACAAGGCGAGACCCAGATGCAGACACAGGAGGCAGATGGTTAGAGTCTTTTGTTGTTTATTTAATCCAAAAGGAGTAGGCAAGAGAATGGTTGTGGAGAGGCAAAAGGTCAAAACCAGATTCTGAGTCCAAGAAGTAAAGAGTGGCAGACAGGCTTGAGTTTTAGGGCAGGCAGGAGGGTCAGCCAGGCGGGTACGGAGTCCAGAAAAAAACAGGCAAGGGTCAAAACCTAGAAGACTAGAAAAAGAGAATAGAAAACAGGAGCACGGGGAAAACACGCTGGTTGACTTGAAAACATACAAGACAAACTGGCACAAATACACTGGGAAAAATAAGCGACACCTGGAGGAGGTAGAGGCAATCTCAAGAACAGGTGAAACAGATCAGGGTGTGACAAATGTTTTACATCTTCAACAAATTACTTTAGGCCCGACCTTTGGCTTTTCTTGTTATTGCCACATCATCCAATGGGAACTGGTATTACTTTGGAGCAAAGCTCTGCAGCATTAATGAAGATATGATCAATAAAAGTGGATGTCACAAATCCATCACTATTGGTACGCACTCTAAGTTGGTTGTGTGATAACCTGGGTCATATTACAGGCATTAGTCACAGTTAGAAGCTTCCTCTTGAGAGGACAGCTAGTTGCTAACAAGTCAATGTTCAAGTCAAGCACAAAAATAAACCTCTCTGTTACTGTACTTCAGTATTTTGGAAATAGATTACTACTTCCCCAGAGTCAGATGAACTCATGGACACAATTTTTATGTCTCTATGTCCAGTATGAAGGAAGTTAGTTCTGTGAGCCTATGATAACTAGTGTTAGCACAATGCCTGGAAGTCTATGCTATCTACTAGCATGCTGTTAGTTACCATAGACGTCATTGCGCTAAAGCTAGTTAGCAATTGTGCTGACACCTTCAAACTGCACGCAGGGACATTACAATGGTATCCACAAGTTAATTTAACTCTGGTGAAATAGATAAAGGGCTTCATTGCCAAAATCCTGAAACATTTCTTCAATATCACACACTTTCAAACATTTAACACATATTATCCAAATATTGACTCTTAGCACTTGGTGGCCTATAGCAACATCCCAAAAGAACAGGCTTTAGATGAGGCAGATTAACTTCCAACCACAGCACACATTTGACATGAGATCCTCTTTAAGCTTACATGAATATTGGGCTGCAGGTGGTTAGTGGTTAGAGTGTTCTGGTTACTGGATCGAATCCCCGAGCTGTCAAGGTAAAACAAATATGTCGATCTGCCTCTGAACAAGTTAACCCACTGTTCCCCGGTAGGCCGTCATTATAAATAAGAACTTCTTAACTGACTTGCCTTGTTAAAAAATGTATTGTAAATAATATATATGGCTCTTAACATATACAGCGCAACCTCCTCCATAGACATTTCTGTCTTTTCTGTAGATGTTATATCCTTGTATTGCTACTGCTGCATCATGAAAGGAATTATCTAAGTGAGTAATGGGGGTTCTTTTCTGCTTATGCATCCTTATTGTGACGCCAAATCCACCACTGGTGTGCGTAGCCATGAGCTCTAGTATCATGTCATCTGACCATGGCACCGCTTCCAATCCAAGGGCCAATGCCATTCAGCAAAGTCCGGGTGTTTACATTTGCTGGATGACATGAAAATAGAGTTCTTTGGCCATGCACACCAGTAGGGGGGTTTAACGTTTGAATAAGAATGCATAAGCAGAAAAAAAACACATCTACTGTAATATTTGGTGGTGGATCTTTGATGTCATGGGGCTACTTTGCTACCACTGGTCCTGGGGCCCTTGTTAGAGCTAGGGTCCCTTTGTCAGAATGTTCCGTCTGACTGACGTGCCCAAAGTAAACTGCCTGTTACTCAGGCCCAGAAGCCAGGATATGCATATAATTGGTGGCATTGGGTAGAAAACACTTTGACGTTTCTAAAACTGTTGAAATAATG
The DNA here is from genome assembly GCF_023373465.1 of Oncorhynchus keta. Taxonomy (NCBI): domain Eukaryota; kingdom Metazoa; phylum Chordata; class Actinopteri; order Salmoniformes; family Salmonidae; genus Oncorhynchus; species Oncorhynchus keta. The sequence goes on from NC_068422.1 coordinate 61,490,457, forward strand.
TCTGAGACTATAACAGAATTGATATGGCAGGCAAAAATCTGAAGAACATCCAACCAGAATTATATATTTTTTGAGCTCCCAGGCTCTATTATATAAACCTATTGTTTCTATGCATGTCTGTTACCCAGATTGCAATTCCAATAGCTTCCACTAGATGGCAACAGCCTTTATTCAAGGTTTCAGGTTTCTTATTTGAAAAACCAACAAGTATTTGGAGTTTTTGTTAGGTTACCACCTGAAGCAAATCAGTCTTTCGGCGCACACTTACGAATTTCCCTTTCCTATTGAACATACTACTTTACATGTGAAATATTATAGTTTATTTACATTTTAGAGTATGTGAGGATTAAATAGAAACATCGTTTGACTTGTTTGGATGAAGTTTAGCGGTAGCTTTTTGGACTCCTTTCTCTGCATGTTGAACGAGTGGATTACTGAAATCAATGGCACCAACTAAACAGAATTTTTGGGATATATAGAAGGGTTTATCGAGCTAAGACAAAGGATATCAAGGATCTGGAAAAATTCTGCATGGAGGAATGGTCTAAGAACCCTCCCAATGTGTTCTCCAATCTCATAAAACATTTTAGAAAAAGGCTCAGTGCCATTATCACAACAAAAGGTATTGCAAACAGAGGTGCCAATAATTTTGACCCCTATCTTTCTGAGAGAAAAAAAATATTACTGGTTAAACAAAATCTCTTTCTCTGAGAAATGTTTTTTTTGAGCATACAATATAGCTTAGTATTGTGCATTTATATTTTTTAACCTGACTGTATGTTGCTAGAACTGTCCCACTGGGCAAAAACTGGTTGAATCAACATTGTTTCCATGTCATTTCAACCCCCCAAAATGTATATGATGATGTTGAATCAATGTGGAAAACTGATTGAGATTTGCAACAAGTCCTCAACGTAAGGGAATTACGTATTTTTACTTTTAACCTAAATCCAATGACGTTAACTTTCTGGTTGATTTCACGTTGTCCGGTTAATTGACACCTCAAAAAAATGTACATCAAAACTTTTGAATGACGTCTGTGCCCAGTTTTGTGGTACCACTCCTCATGTTGCAGTCCTCAGTGTAACGACGTTCGTCTGTTGAAGGAGAAGCGGACCAAAATGCAGCGTGGTGGTTACTCATGTTCTTTAATAAAGAATAGACGATACATGAAATAACTTAATAATATACAAAAAACTACAAACGAAACGCGAAACCTATTACAGCCTATCTGGTGAACACTAACACAGAGACAGGAACAATCACCCACGAAATACACAGTGAAACCCCGGCTACCTAAATATGGCTCCCAATCAGAGACAACGAGTATCACCTGACTCTGATTGAGAACCGCCTCAGGCAGCCAAACCTATGCTACACACCTACTCAGCCGCAATCCCAATGCCTACAAAACCCCAATACGAAACACAACATTTTAAACCCATGTCACACCCTGGCCTGACCAAATATATAACGAAAACACAAAATACTATGACCAAGGCGTGACACTCAGTGTCTCCTTTCTCTGGAAGTTTGACAATCAGGCCATGCAACCAATCTGTGAGCGTCTTCTCTGCTCTTCAGATCCCTTTGTAGAGTGGGAGATGATCAGGAAGGCAGTGTTTGCCGTGAGCAATTCTTCAGCAATGTTGTCGGGTTTGATATTTTAATTTTTTTGTACTTTTATGGCTTTCTTGACTTCTGAAGAGCTTGGCAAGAGCCTAGGTGAGTTTCTTGGGGCTTCTTTGTAAAATGTACTGTATTTCTAAAACGTCCAAACCTGTCGTAGAACTTAGTCTTTGGGAGGTTCTCCACTGTCTTGTTCTTGGCAGATTTTGATGGTTGTAAGGGCTTTCAACAAGTACCCATGTCTTTCTGTCGCCTGGGTGGAATTATTACCCCAAGAGGTTCTGTGTGGAAGACAGGGAGTGTTTTTACTTCAGCCAAGCAACAAGACACATTTCTCTAATAATCTAACCATAATCTTCATTAATCTCTTCTCATTCTTAAATACTTAAAATTCACAACCTATTGCCCAATATGCTGTGAAATGGTCTCAGAATGTATCCCATTTTGTAGTTTTAAGATGTTTGTTTGGGTGCCCACAGAGTGCCGAAGATTGCCTATCCATCAATGTTGGGAACAAATATTTTGTATTTTCTCAAGCTGTCTGAAATCCACACTCATTGGAATTAACCACGGTGTCAGCACTGGTATCTCCATCATTGTTCATTAGGGCCACATTGTGAAGAGAAAGAGAATATATCTCGGTCCCTTTGTCAGGCCTTCCCCACGATTGCCAGGCCTCTCATTCCAGCGGGGTGCAGAACCTTTCCTCCTTGATTAATGAAGTGGCAGCTCAAGGTTGTTTAATTGATAGCTTGTCCACTATTTCCTTCTCCTTTTCAAAAGTTCAATTATACTGATACAAAGCAATCCATCATTTAAATGAAGTTGACTGCAGAGGTAAATTAAATGTGCCAATTTAAATTAAGACTTTGCAATCTTTGGAAATAGGATCAGGCTGTTGCAAGGCACAAGAACATGGCTGATTTGAAAACTCTTTTTCCTATATTATACGACTGAAATTGTATAACATTAACGGTGACCATGGTATGAACCCACCCGTCCTTACAATTTGGTGTTAACCAGTCCGAGTGAACTTGTAGTGTGGTGTTCTTTGATTGAGTCGATGACAATGTGTCAACGATGCCCTCATTTCTAACCCAAGCAACAGATATCTGGGATTGATTTATACTTAAAATGCTCTTGCTGTCACTTTGATTCCACTAATTGGTATTCATAGCTATATGAAAGGAGGAGGAGAGGTAGTGCTGGCAGGCAGGTAATGGAGTGAACTTTCTCATTTTTCTTATGTCTCTACAACATGTTGTAATTACCTGACAATCACAAGGGAAATAGCTCAAGCTACCTCAACCACCCAGCAGAGTACATTTTGTCACAGCCTCAAATAAGGGACTGTCAGCTTCTTACTTACTGAGCGTTAACTTGATACTGTACATTTGTGGAATAATTGGATATACAGTCAGGTTCATAGTTCTTGGCACCCTTAATCAAGATGAGCAAAAAAAGACTGTGTAAAATAAATAATACAAATACTGTGCTATATAATGTGCTACTCATTACTAATATTATTGCTCAGAGAAAGAGATTTTGTTTAACAAGCAATACAAACAAATCTGGAAAAACAAGACAGGTCAAAATGATTGCCAACCCTGTTTTCAGTAGTCTAGCTCCCGCCCCCTGCGAGGATAACAACACCGGTCAGATGACATGAAAATAGAGCTCTTTGGCCACACACAACAGTGGTGAGTTTGGTGTTCAAAAAACAGAATATGCAGAAAAGTACATCAAAGTATCTACAGTAAAATATGGTGGTGGGTCTTTGACGTTATAGTGCTACTTTGCTTCCACTGGTCCTGTGGCCCTTGTTAAGGTCAACGGCATTGTGAACTTTACCAAGTGGCAAAGACATTTTAGCCAAAAACCTGGTTGCCTCTGATCTTCCAGGAATACAATAACCACAAGCAACAATACAATAACCCCCACCACACATCCAAAATCCACAACAAATGGTTAATTGACCACAAATTCAACATTTTGCAATGGCCATCTGTCTCCAGGCTTGAACCCCATTGAAAACCAGTCGTTTGAATTGAAGAGAGAAGTTCAGAAACAAGACAAAGGATATTATGTATCTTGAAATATTATGTATGGAGGAATGGTCGAAGATCTCTCCCAATGTGTTCTCCAATCTCAATAAACATTTTAGAAAAAGGCTGTGTTATCCTCGCAATGGTAGCAGTACTGAAAAAAAGGGTGCCAAATAATTATGGACCTGCCTGCGTAATATTTGTGCATGCAATAGTTTAGCAGAGTATAAATGACCATGCTGATGGTTTTGGTACAAAGCAATAAACTATAACTATGTTTATCCACCCACAGTGGTAGCCTAGCGATTAAGCCAATGACCAAAAGGTTGCTGGTTTGCATCCCTGAGACGGCAAATTGGAAAAAATCTGTAGTTCTGCACTTGATCAAGGCAGAGATCAACAACGACTAATCCTTGGGTGCCATGGACATCCATTAAGGCAGTCACGCGAGCTTCTCTGATTCAGAGGTGTTGGGTTAACTGTGGAAGACACATTTCGGTTGAATGTGTTCTGTTGTGCAACTGACTAGGTATCCCATTTCCCTGCTAATGAAGTTTTAGTTCTAAGTATTTAGTATACCTCAGAACTGAAACATGTCATTACATGCCAAACATGCTTTTTTTAATCCATAATATGTAACAAATCAATTTGCAAGTGTGATGTTTGCTGTGCCTGCAGGGAAGTTTTGTCTTCCTCAAATTAACCTGTCAGACTACACCCCTTGAGCATTCTATGCATATTGAATTAGTTCCTATTAAACAAAGTAAAGTATTGTTGACAACGGTATATCGTATCCTATCTTTCATGTGCAAAGCATTGCAAAGCAATTTTCATAAAAAATTTAAAACCAATCAATAAAACAAGAGATACCCAGACAGACAAGGCACATGTGTATATTACACTACCTAATATAAACTTGGAACATGTTCAACCATTCAGGTTCTATCCCAGGTATAGATATATATAATTGACTTGGACCTTATTAGGGTTTGCAGATAATGAGACAATCAAATAAGGGTTACAGTTCACAATCCCCACAATACATAAATGGCTACTTATCCATATAATTGTACATAATGATACAATTCTGTCTTTGGGACAGTGGTTCGCGAAACCTCCTCAGCTCAGACAGCAGAACAGGGCCATCTGTTAAGTGTAATCGAGGATGCATGAGCATAGGCTAACCGTTGCATAGCATGTATAACATATACAATTAAGATTCGCAATGAAAGATCTGTTCATGAAAAAATACATGAAATATGAAAAGGATCAGTTGATGCTTAATGGAAAAGCGATTAATCCAGACTTCCCCTCCCTTTCTCAGACAGACGTCTAGCAGGACACTTCAAATGAGTATTTGTATGAACATGCAAGGAACAATCTCACCCATTTTGCACCATCAGCACTGTATCATGCCTGCTAAATTGCTCAAAAGCTGTATGCTTTCATAAGATGACTGACCATGATTAGACATGATGATTGGAGAGAATTTATTTTAAGAAAAGTGCATTTGCCATGAAAACAGTCAAATGGCAAAATATACTGTATGTTTAATATACAACTGTTTTCTGCATATAGCAAATTGTCATGGGAGTTTAAGCCAATCTGCATAATTAATTAAACATCAAAGGGAGTGTGAAACAGGTAGCTGATGTTACAACAGCCCTAGATAACATGAACGATGTTGAGACACCATTACCCAGCTAATGAGCCCAGATACAGGCAGGTTTACGGGGAGAGGAGAACGACAGCACAGCTGAGATATACCCATTTCAGAGTAATCCTGTGTGGCTACGACTGGCAGCTGCCCTGGTGCTCGACATGTGGGTAGATGCAGAGAGGCAAGAGCAAGTGATTATGCAAATGAGCAGCCCCTCTTGCTGAAAGATTAAACAGGCCACTGATTGCTTTTAGAGAATCTTCACCGACGCAGAGACAGCTGCTTTTTGCTCCTGTCTGGCTGTAACCCTCCAACACCTCTCCTTTTTATTCCAGTGCCAACAGCGTGCACAACTTATTTTCATCCACTCCTTCTGCATCTTAATATAGCAGCCGCAGCGAACAGATTCTTCATCAGACATGCTTGGAATATGAGGGGTCGCTGTTCTTGATCAAACAGGTTGATGTGCTTTTTGGCAGTGTGTCAAGCTCACCAAAAAAAGACAGCATGAAGGAGCTCTGTAAAAGCTGTTGCATTGCTATTGCCCTCAGTAGATATCTTTTTCAAGTGGGGAAAAGAGCCAAAAGGCATCTTGATAGAATTTTATTTTTCTCTCTACTAAGAAGCAATCAATCATTTTTATTTATGTGTAAGGGACAGCAGTTTCCAGTCTTAAGAGCATGTCGATATTCCTTTCTGGCTAAATTTCATGCTTGAGGTAATGCTTGATATTCTGCTTGTGCATGTTCTAGTTTACTAAACACATTTCTTTGTGGTAATTTATTTCCCAGGATAATCTAGAATGGGATTATATGCTTTTCTGTTCATTCTAGACTAGAATCCGAATTCCACTTTGGACCTGCCTGGGTTGATTGACTACAGTGGTTAAGTGGAGAAACCAAGTAAAGCTGTGTAACCTTCCTATTCAGTATCATCAAACTACCTTCATAAGATGTTCTATGAAATCCAATGCTGGGTTGAAGAGGCAATCTATTTGACGTTCCCCATATACATAAATAGTGTTGTTGGATGTAACTCATGTTTAATACATCAGGATAGACAAGACAAAATGCTAATAGGTATGGTGCTGTCAGCTGATAATGAAATACAAACACTATGAATGGCTCTGTGTACATAGTAGACATATTATCCAGTGGGCTGGTGCCAAGTTAAGGGGCAAGCTAATGGCAGCTGTCAGTCATGTGTCACACGTTAATGAAAATTTGTAAACTTATTATGTTGGCTATTTCAGTAACTCCAACATATTATACGTATTCGTATATATCAATGTTGTATTCATTGAAATTTCATTCAAGCAACAGTTTTTGTTACATTATTTGGTGGCATACCAGGCCTACTTGAAATGGGGAGAACCATATAAAGTAATTGAGTTTGTAATAATTTGAAATGAAGATGTTCTTTGTCATGAATTCATGAAGCCTTTCTGTACTTCCTCTCTTAATACTGTATGCTAATTGGATACAGTGGCATGTAATTCTCGGAAATAGTTGGGGGTTGTCTGGTATTCTTTCCCCTCCCTTCGTTATCTGTAAAAACAGTCAGAAAACGAATCTTCCATATGAAATGTCACATTAATGGCATGAACAGACTGAAGAGGATGAATATTGGCTTTTGTGCATTTCACCCAAGGACAGCCATGAACACAACACCATGCACAAATGTTTTCTCATGGGATCGTGCAGAATTTCAGTGCTTACTGGAGAGTCACTTTATGATTACACTTAATCAGAGTCTCAACATTGTTGAAATCCCAATTGCCCCAGACAAAATGAATTGTAATTATCAAGCCCCTGAACCTCTGTAATGAAATATAAATGGTGGAATCTATTGTGGAAGAGGTGAGCTGATTTTAATACATGTTAATTCCGTAATGAATAAACATACAGTTGAAGTTGGAAGTTTACATACACCTTAGACAAATACAGCTTTTCACAATTCCTGAAATTTAATCAGAGTAAAAATTCCCTGCCTTACGTCAGTTAGGATCACCATTTTATTTTAAGAATGTGAAATGTCAGAATAATAGTAGAGAGAATGATTTATTTCAGCTTTTATTTCTTTCATCACGTTTAGTGGGTTAGAAGTTTACATACACTCAATTAGTATTTGGTAGCATTGCCTTGAAATTGTTTAACTTGGGTCAAATGTTTCGGGTGGCCTTCCACAAGCTTCCCACAATAAGTTGGGTGAATTTTGTCCCATTCCTCCTGACAGATCTGGTGTAACTGAGTCAGGTGTGTAGGCCTCCTTCCTCACACGTGCTTTTTCAGTTCTGCCCACACATTTTCTATAGGATTGAGGTCAGGGCTTTGTGATGGCCACTCCAAAACCTTGACTTTGTGTCCTTAAGCCATTTTGCCACAACTGTGGAGATATGCTTGGGGTCATTGTCCATTTGGAATACCCATTGGCGACAAAGCTTTAACTTCCTGACTGATGTCTTGAGATGTTGCTTCAATATATCCACATACTTTTCTACCTCATGATGCCATCTATTTTGTGAAGTGCATCAGTCGCTGCTTCATGGTTGGAATGGTGTTCTTCGGCTTGCAAGCCTCCCCCTTTTTCCTACAAACATAATGATGGTCATTATGGCCAAACAGTTCTATTGTTCTTTCATCAGACTAGAGGACATTTCTCCAAAAAGTACGATCTTTGTCCCCATGTACATTTGTAAATCATAGTCTGGCTTTTTAATGCCGGTTTTGGAGCAGTGGCTTCTTCCTTGCAGAGCGGCCTTTCAGGTTATGTCGATATATGACTTGTTTTACTGTGGATATAGATACTTTTGTACCCGTTTCCTCCAGCATCTTCACAAGGTCCTTTGCTGTTGTTCTGGGATTGACTTGCACTTTTCGCACCAAAGTATGTTCATCTCCTTCCTGAGCGGTTTTACAGCCTCGTGGTCCCATGGTTTATACTTATACTTGCGTACTATTGTTTGTACAGATGAACGTGGTACCTTCAGGCGTTTGGAAATTGCTCCCAAGGATGAACCAGACGTGTGGAGGTCTATAATTTTTTTTCTGAGGTCTTGGCTGTTTTCTTTTGATTTCCCCATGATGTCAAGCAAAGAGGCACTGAGTTTGAAGGTATGCCTTGAAATACATACACAGGTACACCTCCAATTGACTCAAATGATCTCAATTAGCCTATCAGAAGCTTCTCACGCCATGACATCATTTTCTGGAATTTTCCATGCTGTTAAAAGGCACAGGCAACTTAGTGTATGTAAACTTCTGACCCACTGGAATTGTGAGGCAGTGAATTATAAGTGAAATAATCTGTCTGTAAACAATTGTTGGAAAAATTACTTGTGGCATGTACAGAGTAGATGTCTTAATTGACTTGCCAAAACTATAGTTTGTTAACAAGAAATTTGTGGAGTGGTTGAAAAACAAGTTTTAATGATTCCAATCTAAGTGTATGTAAACTTCTTGCAGTAGCAAAGTTAGTACTTCACTTATATCACAGTGTATTAGGTATTCATTAAGAATTGTGGAATAGAACCATAGGCTATGAAATTAACACTATTGGCCTGTATGTTGTTTTGTGCAAGGTATGATCAGGAATAGGCTAAATATCTAGAATCGGCCTGCCAAACTGAAAAATCGTCTGGTTATAGGGAACATTACATCAAAAGTCGTTTTTTTGAAAGTGGTATCATTGAAACATCTTTGAATTCGTTTATTTTTTCTTAGCAATGCGCATGCAAAACGAAATGAACAGTTTGTCTTACACATCCCATCATGTCAAAGTCCTCCAACTATTCTTAGCCAATATAGCTATAGCAGCTCTCTCATAGGCCTGCACGCCAGGATAATGCTCGCCATGCTCCATTTATGTGCTATAATAAACTGGTAGATTGATTACACATAAGCATTCAGTAAATTCAAGCATTCATCCAAATGGACTGTCAAATCTACTGTAAACACAGTGTTACATTTTATTATACTGTTGGCATGACAATGAATTACAGTTAGCAAGGGACATGTCACTCTGGGTTTCCTCTGCAGTATTGATTTAAATGTGAGAACATATGGCTCGGAGATGATAATGCTATAATTAGGGGTTTTCAATTAACTCTGCAACTATTGACTTTTTTCACAACTCTCACCAGTTTGACGGCAAAACATTGACAACAAATCCAGTACATATTGACATAGTAAATTAAATAAAAGTGTGTGGGAAAAAAATATAAAGGATATTTCATGCTCAAACCCTCATATTAAACACCAATGGTATTCACTAAGCTGATGGTTTATATTTAGGTTAATGTTATACAGCTTTGTCATTTCATGTTTTTTATTATTTACTATATTCAACATTGTGATACGGCCACACAGAGGGCCAGAGATAATTACAGACACCTGTGATAATCTAAAGTAGCCAAATGGGCCACTAAATTACTTGTGATACATTCCATAAAATCCTTGAAAGATACCACAATTCTGGTAAACTTAGAAAGTGTCCGGTAATATACCTTCCCTTTACAACTATGCTAGCAGCCATATTTTCTGCTAAGAGGCAGGCAAACTGTTCAGAGCTACCTGTGATATGTTTTATGGACATGATTCAATAACTCAATGGGAGAAGACTTGGATTGACATTCTGCTGGTTGGCGGTGATTCAAAACCAGGTGTTTTTTGGGGTTCTGTATTTTTTTTTACCCTTAGAAAGTTTACACCCCCTTTTGGATTTCTACACATTTTATTATTACAAATTGGCATTCGAATGTATTTAATTGTCACTTTTTGTCAACGATCTACACAAAATACTCTGTAATGTCAAAGTAGAGGAAGAATAATATATATTTTTAAACATCTGCTTCGGGAAACCTAAGCCTCTGCTAAAGCCTCTGCTTAGCTTCATCCCATTTCATTTCATCCGTTAAAACTCCCCAGTCTTTGCTGATGTCAAGCGTACCCATACCATGGTGCAGCCACCACCATGCTTGAAAATAAGGAGGCAGTTACTCAGTGAGGCTTGCATTTAGGCCAAAAAGTGTATTCCTTTGCTGTGTTTTTTCCCCTCAGTATTACTTTAGTGCCTTGTTGCACACATGCATGTTTTGGAATATTTTAATTCTGTATATTTGTATTCTTCTTATCACTCTGTCATTTAGGTAATTATTGTGGAGTCACTACAATGTTGTTGATCCGTCCTCACTTTTCTACCAACTCTGTAACTGTTTTAAAATCACCAGTGGCCACATGGTGCCATCTCTAAGCAGTTTCCTTCCTGTCCTGCAGGAAGGAAAAAAGTATATTCAATGTCTGATTTGTTATTGTTACCCATCTACCAATCACAATCCCTTCTTTATGAGGCTTTCGAAAAGCTCCCTGGTCATTGTAGGCGAATCTGTGCATGAAATGCAATACTTGTATGAGGGACCTTAAAGATGTTGTATGTATGGGGGACAGAGGAAGTGGTGGTCATTCAAAATTCACATCAACCCTTATTAATTAACACAGTCCATATAACTTATGTGATTTGCTAAGCCGAATTTCACTTCTGAACTAATTTAGGCTTGCAATAACAAAGGGGGTTAATACTTATGAACTGACTATGTTTTATTTATTACATTTTTGAATTAATAGTACAAATCATTGAGTACAAATTTGTAGAATTTTCTTTTCACTTTGAGAGTATTTTTTTGTAGATCAATGGGAAAAAAAATACAATTAAATCTATTTCAATCCCACTTTAACTCAACAAAATGCGGGGGGGGAGTTGAAGGTCGTGTACACATTCTATAAGGCATTGTAACCCCTAACCTTAACCACTCAGTAGCATGTCTGAACTAAACCTTACACTGACCAGATAATGGTTACATTTGTCAGTGTTTACATAATGTTTTTTTTGTTATATCAAGTTGGTACATGGACAGAGGTGGTGTAGGAATAACATTGTCACCATTCCATTCTGCTCTTAAAATCTTCTGGAATATCACATTTTTTCCCCCTTAATTTTTCAATGTACTTTCATGTTCTATTGAATGCTTTTGTCAATAAAAGTTAGCCTTAGCTAATATGAAACCCATACATTTGCTGAGTGCTAGCTTTACGGGAGCTGGTTGAGGCCTTCAATACCGCAGGCCTCTGGGTAGCAATATTTTTGTTCTGTTGACAACCTCTTAAGCATATATACAGTACACACAGTTTGATGGATTGGATGAAATGTATAAGAAAGCCATTATGAGCAACATCTAGTGATATTGTAGCAGCTCAGATCAGAATTGCTGATTTGATTGTTCATGCCTGACTGACTCGGGCCGTTGATGTGGCAGGCTATTGACAGGGCAGATAAGCCATGATTTATGGTAAACATTATTTAACAGTGCCAAGGCAGTTTTTTTGTTTCAGTGTGAGTTTCATAGGAAAATCCTAATTTGGACACGTCAACGTCATGCTATTTATACATGTCTGTCATGGCACTCATGATTGTCCAGTGCAGCAGACCATGCAATGTTTTGTACGCCTAAAATACTTAAGTTCAACTTTCAGATTTCTGCCCTCAAAAGTACTTCAACAGATGTCCTGTCAGACAAGATATTTCAGCAGTCTTCCAAGCTGAAAGCACAAGGCTGGATGCTTTGGTTGAAATATTCTCTATTTACACCCTGTTGTCAATTAAATGCATTGGTAGATATCTGCTCCAGGGCCCAGGCTGCTCAACTTCTACATTGGAGAATGCAAATTCAAGAGCTCTCTCTTTAGTTGTCATTAGATATGCAACTGCCATTGTGCAATTCCGAGATGTCATAGTGACACCTAGTGTTATGGCAGATAAATTACAGCCTTCCTCAAGGTCACCACTCATCAGGGATTTTGAACAGCATCAGATGATCATGGTGAGATAATGAGAGAGACAGCTAGAGATTCAAAGGCGTTTAAGAATGATTGTTTATTGGGTATAGTTAACAATTCAGTATTTGAATTAAAATGTGATTAATGAAAAGGTCTCCATCACTACAGTCTCTGCCATGTAAAATTACTTAATGTCATTATTAATAAAGGTACTTTCTGGGAACATTTAAGAATGATTATGAATAATGATGAATAATAGTAATCATGCAATCCTGTACTGTATTCTGGGAGTTTGTGTCTCTCCCCAGTGTGAGTGAAGCAGTGTTTTAGTTGAACAGGTCTGAGATCAGCGATTTTAATGAGAATGAATGAGTCACATATCTCTACTGCTAATGAAGTCCCGGTCTACTGTGTCGAAAGCATGTCGGTCGAATGAGTTTGGCATTAAAACTCCCAGGCTTTAATTCTTGTAAATTTCAACCAAATATTGGTACCTTATAAAGTGTTCAATTTACCTTGTTTATAGATGATTTCTAGTACAGAACAGTTTGAAGTTTTGAGGTAATTTGGGAAAATTGTACTGCTACAGTAATGACGGGTTGGGGAGTGGAGGAGGGGTGATATCCTCAATTCGGTTGACCCTCAATTTACAGCATAAACATTAAGAAATACATCACTTTGGATATGATTAAATTGCAGATACACCCAATGATTTGAGGCCAAGGAGCTTTTTTGTTGAATACACTTCTGAAATGGATATCTGTGAATGAATACTTTATAATGGGGAATATGGCACATAACACTGGTCAATGTTGTTCTTGCTTAGTTGAAGTAACTAATGACAACTTTTTACTAATGGAAATAGATGGCTGAACCAACCCCATCATTCAAAACGTTATGAGTGTATCATTTAAGTGTGGCATTTTCCATTATGCCAATGTTAATTATGTTTGTCCTCTATTAACATCTAATATGATGTATCAAGCATGAGAAAAACATTACACCCACTTAAATGGCTTCAGTGACATTTAAGGTTTTAACAATATTTGTATCCAAATTCTAATACAAAAGTAGGATGGCAATACTTTGATTCATGAGCATGAGCCTCAGATTGGCAGCAGCTGAATTACAGGATGCAAATCATTTGCAATATTTAATTGAAACTAGAGCAAACTCAAATCCGACAACCATTGCTCAATCATTACCTTTTATTATTATTTGCTATGTATTTGGTCCTTCTGTAGCTCAGTTGGTAGAGCATGGCGCTTGTAACGCCAGGGTAGTGGGTTCGTATTCCCGGGACCACCCATACGTAGAATGTATGCACACATGACTGTAAGTCGCTTTGGATAAAAGCGTCCGCTAAATGACATATATAAATTACATATATTATTTGCTTGGAACACTAGCTTTTGCTTATGATGGTATTACTAACTTTGGAATTTGCCATTTTCTCCACTAATATGTTTGGCAATAAATAAGACATGACAGAAGCATTAAACAGACAAACCACATTCTAAATACAAGCGTGCAACCCTCTGCTGGCTTCTGCTACAACACCTCTTCATTTAACACTGTTTGGAACATTAATCCTCACTTCATTTCAGGTGGTTCCTGACTCCGATGTGTTCCAAACTAGTTCTGTTAAGTTGTGTTGTGGCCCTCTCAAGGTAAGACTATTTGTGTAGATATTACATTGTGTTGAAGGTTCTCAGGCTGTTTTTGAGGGAAAGTTTTAGTTGTATTTCAGATAAAGTTTGGATTTTTTTGTTGTTGATGAAGCTTGGTCTTCTCCTTGATCCTATTCTGTTGTCATTTCAGATTTTAGGAAACAGTGTTGCACATGCAGGTTCTTAGAAACCTGAGTTTGATGCACTGAAACCCTTTTGAAACCCTTATAGCCTGGTGGAGTACAGAGCTCAAGGCAACATGTAGTATTCTCAGGCCACCATCAGATGGCAGTGTTGATGCACCTTGGTTCTTTGAGTAGGAATAGTCAAGCAGCTTTGATAAATTACTGTGCTATTGCTTTATGTACTGTAGGCAAATGGAAATATATATTCAGATGCTTTTCTGCATATTTTCTAAGTACAATCAAACTCTAAATCGGATGCTGTACTGTATGTGCCCCCGGGAACAAGGACATAAATAATCAGACTAGAATAGCCAGAGAGATAAATAACCTTAACAAGGCCTGTTCAAACAGCACTGTCAACTAGTAAGGTCTGAATGTGAGTCTGGAGCTAGTATGTTTTGCCCTATGCAAGTACATTTCAACTGTGGGAACTCTGTACACACCAATGTGAACAGAGGTCAAATATATTTTGGAGCAAAACGCTGCACAGTTCCACAGTTGCTCCTCGCCAGCTGTGATGCTTTGTGGGAGGCGCAAGGGTGTTTTTGCTTCACCCAATATTTATGGACTGGAACAGAAACAGACGTAGCTACTGCAAGTTATAGTCTGAAGTGATTTATAGTCAGTGTGATTATCCAAAGTCCTCTCATATATTGATTGTACCAAAATACAGTTGGAGGGTGTACTGTACGAATGGTGTAGAGGTACAGAGGGGACATTTTCTCATTCTAAGGCAGAACATTAGAAAATGAAAAATGTCAGCCATTTTGAACTGACATGTTGATATGTCCATCTTAATAGACAAGGCAAAGTCATAAAGCATCACTTTAGACCAATGATTGGGGTTTTCACTTAAGGACAAGGCGTTCCGTCAGCGGGACACATGTCAACAACTTCCGGAGAAATTGGAGGGCGCGCAATTCAAATAAATAATAATAAAAATGATGGATATTAAACATCTAGGTACGTACAAGTGTCTTATATCGGTTAAAAGCTGAAATTCTTGTTAATCTAACTGCATTGTCCGATTTACAATAGGCTTTACAGCGAAAGCATGCCATGCGATTGTGGAGCCAAAGATTTTGAGTAATCCGCTCATTCAACATCCAAAAAGCTACCGCTAAACTTTGTTAAAACAAGTCAAAATACGTTTTTATATACAATCCCCAGGTACCCTAAAATGTAATTAAACTATAATATTCCATACGGAAAGAAGTATGTTCAATAGAAAAGCAAAATAAGCAAGTGCGTGTCCTCATCGTTGCGCGCGCGCACACACTGATTTCCAACTCTGACTCCCAGTACCAAAACTCTAAATTCTTCCTCGTTTGGGAAGAAATAAGCCTGAAACCTTGAACAAAGACTCAGGTACCCTGTTGACATCGAGTGGAAGCCAGAGGAATTGCAATCTGGGAGCTGGAATTGCATACTACCCATAGCTTTCCATTTAATTTTCCCCCACCATATCAATTGTGTTAGTCTCATACATTATTTTAACATTTCTACAAACTTCAGCATTTTTTCTATCCAATGGTACCAATTATATGCATATCCTCGTTTCTAGGCCTGAGTAACAGACAGTTTACTTTGGGCATGTCAGTCAGACAGGACGTGGAGAAAAATAGACCCTAGCCTGAAGAAGTCAATTAAGCCCATGCAACCCTGTAGTGAGAGACAGCTCCACTCCATCTTGTGTTTGTTCCTTGCTCTGTGTTGTCAGAGAGAATCCATCTGAGTGTGCCTTAACCAGACCAGGTGATGTACAGACAAACTACCATGGATGGTGCTGCATGCATATACTAAAAGTCTGATACAATGAATGAGGATTTGCTTCAGATCAATAACAAACCAATTTAACAATCCAAATAATTAATCACTTGGTTATTGATGAGATTGATCAGAATGCAGTGCCAACATTCCAATGCTATGATTCTAGATGCTTTTGTGTAGACCGAATCAACGCCTGGCTACAACAGACGTATGAATCGTACATTGTATGTACTTCATTTGCACAGAACCTGTTTTTACGCATGAATCTTGCTCAAGTTCCTATTAATTAGCATTATTATTCATTATGCATCTGAACAATAGTACCAACATTTACAAAATGTTCAGTACATCTACGATCACATCTACTACCCCCTTGCCTCATACAGATCATTTTAATGTTCCTTAATTCCCTCAAAAACCCTACTCCTCATTGTTTTCACCCACTTAAAGCTGATAATGAAATGTAGACACTGGCAACACGAGCAATTAATCAGAGCAGATGTGTATCTAGGTGAGTTCCAGAGCCAGGTCTCTGGAGCACAGCCATGAGGCTTGCTCCTCTTAGTCTGGCTTCAGGAAAAACTTTGAGTGAGAGGAGCCTGAGCGCAAAGCAGTGCTTCTCACCCACCGCTGTCACCAACACACACGCCAGGCTCATTACAATTAATTAGCCGCAGCCAAAAGGTCCTCACACTTCAAAAGCCATCACATCTCATCTAACCCAATGCAATAAGCCACTGCCAGGCTGTTGTCACGTTTGCTGGCCTGGTAAATCCAGGAAGACACTGGCGCACCTTTTGCAACCTCCATTGAAAAATAGATTTGGTCTGGTGTGTTCTCATTGACTTTGCTTGCCTTCTAATACAGGCTAAAACTAAATGTTTAGGCCTAGCCCGAGACAAGGGTCGGAGACAGCCTATATGGAGGAGGTCAGAGACCTGGCAGTGTGGTGCCAGGACAGCAACCTTTTCCTCAACGTCAGCAAAGGAGCTGATCGTGGACTACAGGAAACAGCGGGCCGAGCACGCCCCCCTTCACATTGACCGGGCTGTAGTGGAGTGGGTCGAGAGCTTCAAGGTTTTCGGTGTCCACATCACTAAGGATATATCCTGGTCCACACACATCAACACAGTCGTGAAGAGGGCACGACAAAGCCTCTTGACCCTCAGGAGGTTGAAAAGATTTGGCATGGGCACTCAGATCCTCAAAAAATTATACAGCTGCACATTTACATTTACATTTAAGTCATTTAGCAGACGCTCTTATCCAGAGCGACTTACAAATTGGTGCATACACCTTAAGACATCCAGTGGAACAGCCACTTTACAATAGTGCATCTAAATCTTTTTAGGGGGGTGAGAAGGATTACTTACCCTGACTTGGCCATTCTAACACCTGGATATGTTTATTTTTGAACCATTCCATTGTAGATTTTGCTGTATGTTTTGGATCATTGTCTTGTTGGAAGACAAATCTCCGTCCCAGTCTCAGGTCTTTTGCAGACTCCATCAGCTTTTCTTCCAGAATGGTCCTGTATTTGGCTCCATCCATCTTCCCATCAATTTTAACCATCTTCCCTGTCCCTGCTGAAGAAAAGCAGGCCCAAACCATGATGCTGCCACCACCATGTTTGACAGTGGGGATGGTGTGTTCAGGGTGATGAGCTGTGTTGCTTTTACACCAAACATAACGTTTTGCATTGTTGCCAAAAAGTTCAATTTTGGTTTCATCTGACCAGAGCACCTTCTTCCACATGTTTGGTGTGTCTCCCAGGTGGCTTGTGGCAAACTTTAAACGACACTTTTTATGGATATCTTTAAGAAATGGCTTTCTTCTTGCCACTCTTCCATAAAGGCCAGATTTGTGCAATATACGACTGATTGTTGTCCTATGGACAGAGTGTCTCACCTCAGCTGTAGATCTCTGCAGTTCATCCAGAGTGATCATGGGCCTCTTGGCTGCATCTCTGATCAGTCTTCTCCTTGTATGAGCTGAAAGTTTAGAGGGACGGCCAGGTCTTGGTAGATTTGCAGTGGTCTGATACTCCTTCCATTTCAATATTATCGCTTGCACAGTGCTCCTTGGGATGTTTAAATCTTGGGAAATCTTTTTGTATCCAAATCCGGCTTTAAATTTCTTCACAACAGTATCTCGGACCTGCCTGGTGTGTTCCTTGTTTTTCATGATGCTCTCTGCGCTTTTAACGGACCTCTGAAACTATCACAGTGCAGGTGCATTTATACGGAGACTTGATTACACACAGGTCGATTGTATTTATCATCATTAGTCATTTAGGTCAACATTGGATCATTCAGAGATCCTCACTGAACTTCTGGACAGAGTTTGCTGCACTGAAAGTAAAGGGGCTGAATAATTTTGCACGCCAAATTTTCAGTTTTTGATTTGTTAAAAAAGTTTGAAATATCCAATAAATGTCTTTCCACTTCATGATTGTGTCCCACTTGTTGTTGATTCTTCACAAAAAAAATACAGTTTTATATCTTTATGTTTGAAGCCTGAAATGTGGCAAAAGGTCGCAAAGTTCAAGGGGGCCGAATACTTTCGCAAGGCACTGTATTTCTCTATTTCTTTCTCTCCATTGTTAAGACTGGCCTGTAAGTACGCATTTCATTATTAGTCTTCACCTGTTGTTTACAACGCATGTGACAAATAACATTGTATTTTATTTGATAGTGCTTTAACCCCTGTAAGTCTAAGCCATGGGGGGGGGGTTCATACATACTGTGGTTTAGCTATTCATTTTTTAAAAACATTTTAGAACCCTTTTAGGTATCATTAAAATATATATATATATATATATTTGATAAAATATAGAATTTCGCCTTTACTACTATAGCCCCTTTACTACTATAACCACCTGGATTCGGTCTTATGTGGCAGAATTTTCATTTGTTTTTATACATTGGAATAAAGTAGAGACTCGGAGCTACAAAATGGTATATCATACACAACATTTTTGAGGAACAACGGGAAAGTAAACTCACCTTTGCGAAAAGGGCCTTTGAATGTTTTGGTACCTACGGGAGAGTTCTCCTTTGTCTACACCCATTCAGCATTGTTTACACCCTTTTAAGCCAGCCCCACCCATCTCTTTAATGATTCACATGTAAGGTCATGTGCTAAAGACTAAAAGTGGTAGTAGCCTACAATATGGAAAAATTCCAGGTGAACAAAAAGTGTCCAGATAAAAATATTTTATAAATATTAGATGACGCTTACCCAGATAGACTTGTCTAAATTGATGGGTCATCTGAATTAAATGCTATAACCCCCAGCCACATCCAGTGGTGGAAAAGTACTAAATTGTCATACTTGAGAAGTATAAATCATTCAAATTCCTTATATTAATCCAGCTGGCACAATTGTATATTTTAAAAAAATTGATGGATAGCCAGGGGCATAATGTACTTAAGTATCAAAAGTAAAAAATAAACCATTTCAACTTCCTTATATTAAGCAAACCAGACGGCACAATTGTATTATTTTTTATTGATGGATAGCCAGGGGCTCACTCCAACACTCAGACATAATTTACAAATGAATAATTTGTGTTTAGTGAGTCTGCCAGATCAGCCGCAGTAGAGATGACCAGGGATGTTCTCTTGATATATGTGTGAATTGGATCATTTTCCTGTCCTGCTGAGCAATCGAAATGTAACGATTACTTTTGGGTGTCACGGGAAATGTATGGAAGTACACTATTTAGTTTATGACTGTAGTGAAGTAAAAGTTGCCAAAAATATAAATGGCAAAGACACCACAAAACTACTACTTAAGTAGTATTTTAAAGTATTATTAGTTAAGTACTTTACACCACTGCCCGAATGCCTTCACACCAGTAAATGAGCATACTTTATATACTGTTACACACGCACTTATCACACAGTATTCCATACATCAGTTAAAGCCATGCAACCCGAGTTGAAACCTGAGTGAGACGCACATGTACAGTACATAAACAGATGCATGTGCCATATTGAAGTGGTGAACACGTGATACGGTCACATGATATTGTTGTGGTATGTCACAAAATCATGTTGCGACCACACATATCAATATTCATTTTATATATCAATATTTTGCTTGGTAAGTGGATGGTCTCTACAGAAGGTGAAAACGGTACAGCCAAATGGTTACTTGCATAGTAGCAATATCAGAAATAGATATTGTCAATATAAATAACATAATATATAGTATGTACAAGAACAATATCAATAACGATATCAGTGACAGATAAGGTAGTTAGTTATATGCATACAATCAGGGGTAAAGCGGCTGAGCAGAAGGATAAAAAAAATAGCAGTGTGTTAAGAGAGAGTCGTGTGAATAGAGACACTGCAGATAGGGCTGATGACGGGTCCGTCCGAACCGCGTGTGAACAAGGGAATCTATATTCGGAGGGCCTGTTTCTGTCCTGCCCTTGCGGGGCATGTGATGTCCATAGCCTCTTCCTTGCAAAACTCCCTGTTCTTGTCAAAAATATAGTTTGTCTAGCTGTGTCCAGTCCAGGTGGTGCTTTTACAGGCAGACCATCAATGGAAGGAAGGATGTCAGTGTTGCGCAGCAGCTGAAACCTGGTCCCGACATGCCGAACGCTCCTTGGCGACAACACAAGGATCCAGAGCATCAAAACTGTGTAAAACAGAATAGCAAAAAAATCAGAAGACATTACAACCCTGCACCCAAGTTTAGATAAGAATAACCTCATGCAAAGACTCATTTATTTTCTTTTTACCTGAAGTGCTGGTACTGCTTGATCTGTGGCAGCGACCTAAAGTACTGAGTCAGGTGTTGTTGCCAGCCATAGCTTTCCACCAGCACCGTACCATCCTCCAGTACAACCAGCTGTGGGATTTTGACCCCTGTCATGGTGCTGTCCTTCACAACACCAGCAATCTTAGACAAAGTGTTCACTCTGGTCTGTCTGAACCGCTGCTTGTTGAGGCCAAAGCACATGTCCGGTGCAAACTTGGTGTGGCCTGTGATCAGGAAGTGAAGGTCCAGATTGTGGTGGAGCTTGTGCATGGTCCACCAGGCACAATACCAGAGCACAAACTTGTTCTTGTTTTGGTCACTGCAGTATCACAATTCAGGTCCACACGTTTTTTCCCAACTCCGTAGTTGGTGAAGAAATGGTGCATGTAGTTGATGACTGCACTGCTACCTTTGTTTGCTTGTGCAAGCTCTCTTTTTGATGACTGTATGACTGGCAGATTAGAATCAGGTGTGTTCTACTGATTGATGCTGAAAGACAAATTCCAGATAAAAATATTTTAGCATTTTACAATAGAAGCTCAATGCCATTTTGCAATCACTACACACAGTTCATACAGGTAATGTTAGCTACTGTAGCTAGCCAGCCATCTATTGTCAGCTGGCTAGCTAACAGCAAGCTTTAACTAACATGACAAACCATAGCTAGCAAAAGTTAACCCATAAAATCAATGTTAGCTAGCTAACATTAGGCTATAACTAGCAATGCAAAAAACGATGCAAAATTCCATTCTGAGAAAACATCACTACACACACTTCATACATATACAGTGGGGCAAAAAAAAGTATTTTGTCAGCCACCAATTGTGCAAGTTCTCCCACTTAAAAATATGAGAGAGGCCTGTAATTTTCATCATAGGTACACTTCAACTATGACAGACAAAATGAGAAAAAAAATCCAGAAAATCACATTGTAGGGAAAACATACGGTACAATATCCCTAGCTTAAGCTGATGGATTTTGAAAGGGATTTTTTTATTATGTTATCGGTGCGTCAATAGACTCTAGGGTTTTTTAATATGCATTCAAATGGACGGATACCACCGTTTACAAGCGCTTTATGATGAATAACCAGACATTTTAGTTTGATATCCAGATAAATTGCTATTGGACTGAGAGCTTATCTAAATGGAATCAGTCAAACCCATCCCACTGGGCACAGACATCATTTCAACATCTAGTTTTCATTTACATTCGGTAGAGTTGTCAACTAAAGTGAAATCAACAAAACATTTCACCATGTCATAGGATTTAGGTTCGAAAATACATTCAATCATTCAATCAGTATCCAGGTTGATTCAACATCACATGTCATTTTTTGTTGTTGAAATGACGTGGAAACGATGTTGATTCAACCTATTTTTGCCCAATGGGATGTTTGTCAATGCCTTACCACATTGAATGCTATATACTGTATACTATGGCACACCGAGCAAAAACAGGCCAAGTTATTATATATTCATTCCCATTCCTCCCAAGTTACACCCCCTGTGCCCTGCCGACTGGGGCTGCTCTCCACAATCAAAGGTGATTCCCCAGTGAGGTTGAAAAGATGGATGGTCTCAGGGCCAGCGGTTGTCATGAAAGGTAAGATCAAAAACACAATAGACTCATACACCCACCTCTCTGCCCACAGAACTGGGAGGGAGTGGTTGATCTTTGTGGGGGAAAAGTTGACAGGCTTCATTTGTCTGACCAGCGAGCGCTGCCCCTGGTGTCACGTCATATCTCCACATCATTCTGTCACCTCACCAGGCAGACAGCAGGCAGAGTGTGTTAGTGCCAGCCATGTTGTTGACTCATCACATAGTTACCCATGCACACACACGCACACTCACATAACTGATGTGAAATGGCTAGCAAGTAAATGGTATGCTAGCAGCGTTCAAACAGCGACGTCACTTTGAAGTAGTTGTTTTCCTTGCTCTACAAGAGCTGCTGCATTTGTGGAGTGATAGGTAACAATGCTTGATGGGTGACTGTTGTCGATGTGTTCAGAGGGTCTTTGGTTCGAGCCCAGGTTGGGGCAAGGGTTAGGGATAGAAACAACACTGTTACACACAGATTACATTGAGTATAGGGATGTGTTTGTGCTGGATGAGATTGATGTCAACTGCTGTTGATTTTATTTGCCCAACCATTGAATCAAGTTGTTATTCAAGAAAGGTATATCTAGGTTATCTAGGTCTATCTGTCACAGACGAAAGGGATGAAGTGTGCGAATGAAAGTGCTGCGACTCATGCGCTCGTGTGTTGAAAGCCCCTTTCTATTATTTTAATGCCTAACCAAGCTCAAAAAGGGTTCTCTCTTAATTGCAATTGCACGTTGGATTGAAAGTCAAAGCTATTGAGGTGTTACTTGGAGTATTTTATGTTCGTCACTGGCGCGCTGGTCCTTAGTTTTGCATGTCTCGTCATACCTCAGGACCTGTCCACCATCGGTATAAAAGAAATCACTCCCACGTTGTCAAAGCAGTTATTAATGGGGGTATGTATTACTCTCCTAATCAGCTGTGACATTGAACATTTCAGCTGGATCAAGATTAAATGTATGACAAACACTACACTCTGATAAATAGATTCGACTAAGACACTTTGTCTTGGCCAGAACTAAAATCACAGATTACAGGTTTTGAATTTCTATATGTTTTTTCCACTTATTCATTTTGCGTCTGGGTTTTATCTTTAGGTTTATTATATGTTTGGTCAAGTTTACATTTTATTGGAAAATTGCTATTATTCTTGAGGCAGCATGTATCTATTTATTAATTTTTCTTGAAATAAACACGCCAAAAAGGCACATTGCTTTACCCTGCCAAAAGTATATGTATAACTGTCCATTGTGTGAAATCCCTCGGCTCTGAGGCTAAAACAGATAACATAAACCCTTGGGCTCTGTAGGTGTTCAGCCGATATGCATTAAACACGGATTCATCTGGCTCTAGAATCAGTTACACAAACGCTGATAGTTTTCGAAAGCCACCTAGTGTGACTAGCATGTACATGGTGCCCTACATTCTCAGTACATCACCTTCTCTGTCACTTTACAGGGCACGCTTACCTGGAAGGGCTGAGTTAACAGAGGCAAGCACAAACTATCCTATTTGAAGCCTGCTCAGTGGATTTTTGTCACGTTTAAAATTCAAATAATTTACTGGAATGTCAGGACAAGAGAGAAGGATTGGAGAGAAGAGAGAAGCTTAATATAAAACCCAAATCCCATTAGAGATGGACCCAGAGAAATGAGGGGTGGCTTTATGTCGCCTTAACACAAGACACGAGGAGAGGACTGTTTGATGGGGGTCAGAGATGATATCCCACAGTGTGCACATTTTTGTTTCTGCGTTTCTGCCCATCACCCGAAAATCGCCTAAAGTGAAATGTATCATTATAGGATCTGTGTCCACAGAGGAGTGAGGCTAGAAGGAGCAAGTGACTTATCTGCCTCCGACGGTCGTCTTTGGGGTAATATAGCATGCATGAGAAGCTGTTCCCACCTTTTGAATGGGGGTACGTGTCATTCAGTCCCTCTGTAGCCTGCAAACTCTCTGAAGCTGTGGCATGGCAGAGGCAGATAATTAGTCTCCCGCTCCATGTTGGATGTGTTTTATTAGAGTACCTTGATGGCTTTACCACTTTGCCTCTCTCTCTCTCTCTCTCTCTGTCTTTCTCTCTTTCTCTCACTCTCTCTCCTTTTGTAGTTATTGACCTTCACCTTCAGAGGGCAAGAACAGATGTGTTCTCCATGGTGTGTAATTGGGATGGTACACTCCAAGCGGAGTTTGGAGTGCTCTATAGTGATTGCACTGTGTGCAGTGCATTTTCACGCTGTTTACTTAAAAGCCTTGTTAAATAAGAGACACATCCTCACTAGTCTCAATGCCGCACCACAGCGTAGTGTAGTCACACAATACCGGTACACTTTCCTCATTCAATTAAGGAATAAATGAAAGTGGCATGGGAGGGGGGCAAAGTGGTTTTGCTTGCCTGCCTCGTTAAAGAAAGGATTAATTAGAGGACATACAGCAATATATCAGGAGAACATGTCAGCTTGGAATATGTGGAGTGATTACCAGTCGCAAACCAGCAGTCTTACAGTTAGACATTATTACTGCACTCAAAATAAATTGCTCTAGTTTTATGGATTCTGCGATTTCCCCTACGACATAAACAAATTGATGAACGTGAGTTTATTCAATTTTTTTCAACATTCCATCAGAAAAAGTCAATTGAAAAGATAACTGTGGCATACATTGGAGGTTCCTGCCAGGTACCCCTAGTACCTCAGTTCTACCTCATTGATCAGAACCATTGCTCTACAGCTCACCAATCGTGTGTACATACATGTTTTGCTGTGACCGTTTACCCTAATCATACATGTTACACCTTTGCCATGTTCTTATTCCTCCATGAAATGTAAAGTGGCATTATGGTGAAATCATTGTCAACATTTATCAATTCAATTGATCTGTTTCACATTTACTTCCATTCAGCTACATGGTGCATTCATTATTAAGAACATTTCTAATCATTTTTGATTTGCTAACGGTTCCTTTTCTGAACTTATTCAATGTATTTAAAGGCACGGAGTGCTATCTTACTTTTTAATTAATTCCATAAATCATTATTAATAACCTTTAAAGCTCCCCATCTGCATGCCTATAATCGCCATAGTCAATCGTTGGTGTCAAATTTGATGGCCAATCCATGTCCTCCTTCAATTGACCTTGTCCACTGAGGAAAGAGCGTACAATATTGCCTTTCCCTTTGGTAGTCCATTCATTTCTACTCCAAATTGAGAGTGCAGAGAGTTTGTTCACGAGATTGAATTCAATAACTGTACTTTTTATGGCTGACATTACCAGAGCAAATTTCATCGCATTGAACATATGGGAACTGAGATATCGTAGAAGCAATAACAGTCTAATATGGAGCTGTCTATTTTGTGAAGAATGTGTTTAACTCATTATGCAGCTAACCATTATGTTTATCTGCGCCCTCTGTCGATACAAAAACTTGGAGACAGGTCATTAGGATAGGACTTCAACCCATGGTGTCGTCTGCATCTGGCATGCTACGTAGCTACAGCGAGGCCTATGTTTTTGTGTGGACTCTTTCAGTGTTTTTTTTTTATTTTTTCATCGTTTTTTTACTGTTAAAGGAAGGTTGAAGTGTACCACCTGTGTACCCCAGTGGTTCTGCAGCTGAGCTTTGAGTTCAGGTTCGGCCTATGGAGACTCCTGTCATTGCCATAACTGTGCTGGGCTGCGAGGAGAACAGGATGTGAGCTGTGTGATTGATTTAAGGAGAAAGGCCCTCGATTCTTAAAATGCCATTTAGTGGAAATGGCAGCCGGTAATAAATCCTCGTCAAACCTGGTGCCTCCTGTTGGCTCGACCCTGCATAGCGGCAGCTTTTTGATAAGCACTGTGTGGTCTTCTTCGTGAGGATCAGGCACCCCTCTATCTACCCATGCAAATGAGGTAAGCAGGCTGTATGTGCATAGAACGAGAATGTGTAGCCAAAACATATCATGTCTACTTTTCAAGGTGTATGGTCATTTGTTGATGTAATTGATTTATTTTAAGTGCAAATGTATTTTTTTTTACTTGTATGGAAATAATATAGCATTACAGGCACACAGAGAGTTATCCTCACCGCCTGCTGAAAGCATGTCCTCTAGGGGAAACTCCTTTGTCGCGGTTTGCTGTTTTACTGAATCTGTCAGCAAAAATTAATTGGAGTCCATTTTACCTCCCCTGGAGCTTTCATTTCTGTAAGCAGACAGGCCCAATTTAGATGGTGTAAATAATATTTGCTCCATAATTGCTTCAATCAAGATGAATCACCTCTTTTCCATTGTCCTTATGTGAAGGTACAGTGAGGCCAACACACTGGAGACTGGCAGAGGGAAAACAAGTACTGTCGACTTGACCAGATTAACTCTCTCTTTCTCTCTGATGAGTGTCTGGAGGAACTTTGATTGGTAGGGAAAAATAGGTTTGTTAAGGCATCTGCACACCCTGAATAAACTAGTTTCTCACAGTTGCATGTATAATGATACTGTTCACTACGCCGCACTGATTTGCACACATATCGTTAATTGACTTTTTAATTGATTGCCATCTCTCTTTTTAAGGTAGTTATTTGTATTTTTTTTTTCCCACACACAGCTCTTTGAACCACAAGTTTATCAGTTTACTGCCTGTTCATTGCCATTTTAAGAGGTTCTAGTGTTGTTTTCATAGGTTTTCCACCTCCTTTCCAAACAAACATGAAGTATTATCTTGCCGGGTCATTTTGGGGTTGAACCCCTCCCTCCACCCTTGTATTAATAGCTCCTCTGGAGAGGTCCTGTACGTCTGGGTGTATCTCAGGAGGAGAAGAGTAAAGCTAAATGAAGCCTGAACTTGAGAACAGGCCTACCTAGCCTCCTCAAGGGGATGCTTGGAGCACATTAAGTGAAACATCAGTAATGTGAAAAACAAATGGAGGGATGTGAAAACCCCCAGTGACTTTCACCACCAGCTATGCTCAGCTCCAGCCATAAATCTCACAACCCCTATGCACACTAGTATCTAGACTAAAAAAAGATTTAGCAGCAGCAGGATTCCTCCTGCTGGTTTTCTACTGAGTGGAAGGACACTAGCATCTGAATGAAACATCTCATTTGAGCATTTAGCTTGGCGTAGGCTTGTTGTCTCAGAGCCCAGTGGCTTTTTCATACCGTCAGCTAACTTACGTGCTATTATCCAGTTATTCTGTTCTTCAGAGTATTGTAATGACAGTAGATTGGGTTTGTACATTTGGATAAAGCACAGGGGTGATGCAATTGGAGTAATGAAGATGTATTACTGTAAGACAATTAACAAAACTCCTTGGCATGGTAGCCTACCAGGGTACTGCTGGGTAAGGTAGGTGCCAGCAGTGTTTCCAAAACAAGTCTTACATTGCTCCCTTGAAACCAGTAATATAAAAAAAATGTAAACCCCAATGTTCTGTCTTAGTAAATCAGACCAGACAGTGTCAGAGACTCTCTTTATTCTGGTAAATCCATGATATCATCTGTAGCTATACTTTTCTATGTCTCCACACTGGTCTTCCAAACGCTGTAGGCTGCATTTGAATAAATATCACACACACACTGACATTGGCGAGTCATTTTTATTCAATCAACTGGAACAAATAAACACAAATATATTATGGATGGAAGACATAGTTGTCCACATTGCTTATTCAAAATACCCAAGAAATACAATTAATATATAGAGATTTGATATAAAACCTTTGCATACTCAAATCAATGGCAGTTACAATGTCACAAGCCATTTATCTGCTCAATAAAGTTGACTGAGCAGTTTGCAGATTGTGTATGATGTAGCGTTTTACTTCGCCCCTGTGGTCGTTGCCCGCGCCGATTGGTCAGAGTGGTTTGACTGGCCTCATTTGCTTGTTAATTGCATTTTAGAGTTGAGCTAAAGACCTGTCATCTGTTTCTGTGGTTTCATTTATCTTACAAATAACCTAGAGAGGGTGGATTGAAGTGGCCTACCTGCTGAGGCCAAATAAGCTTTTTGTGTGCATGCTGTGCATACAGGTAGAACAACTATATACTTCAGTTATTAATTTTCCTTATTTTGTTGGCCCCCAAAAATACATTATGTAAAATGTGCTAATTCAATACTTTTTTTATTTGTATATACTGTGTTATACGGTAGAAAAACGTCATATATTTTGGAGTTTACATCAATATGTCCTTAGAGCACGATCTCATACAGAAGTAAAGCACATAAACTCCACATTGAGTCTTTGATATATATATATATAACATACTGATACCATTTTGCCACCCATGAAGAGTGGATCTATCGACACGCTGCGTTTTCGTACAGTGCAAAATAGTATTCTGTCGGCGTATATATAAACTCCTTTGCCTGTCCATCTTTCAAGTGTTCGAACTGGTGTCTCTCTTTTTTTCACAGCCTATACATTGTGTGCTGTATTACAGTATAATGTCAATACAAAGCTCAAAACTCCCCAAAATATGTACTATACAACAGCCTATGGAATATTTTTTATCTCGTTCCAGACAGTGTATTGTCCTACTGTGCACACTGTCCCATTCCTTGTAATTATGTAAATGACACATTAATGAGGTGTAATTGTGAATTCATAAAACAGCAGGGATAATCTGTAAAAAGACTCCACTTCTTAATAAAGGGGAATGGGAGCTTCATCATTGAGGGGCGGCAGTGCTAATTGTTTACCCACCACTGTTCCTTAAACACAACACATTCATTCGCAGGTCAGGGGTGTATTTATGACTCTTTGTATTATTTAATGAACTAGGTTAAATGCTTACCACGGAGAGCGTTATTTATATTGGACTTTTAAAAGAGACATTAAGCAACCACAGTGCAGTAGCCAGGCACTAAATGGCCAATACAACAACCCCTGATTTAATTAACATGTTCGTAGAGCGGATACTTTTTAACGTTTTCGAGTGTTGCAAGAGAGTTGAAATCCTATTGCCTCACCTCACTGCGAAAGAACCCATGGTGGGAGAGATCCCCAAGATCACATATGTCAGAGTCAAGGCCCGCGGGCCACATCCGGCCCGCGAGAAGGTTTTTTACGGCCCCTGGGATGATCTTGATTTATTATTAGAACCGGCCCGCAGACCGCAGCAAGCCGGCAGCCCGCAGATCTTTTACACGCACCAATACTACATTTCCCACAATGCAACGGTGACGCACCGAGCAGTAGGCTGCTTCATTTCAATATTTATTGGCACAGCAGTTGTCAGCATCACAGTAAAATTAACTTTCAGATACCCATCAAAAATGGCAAAACGGAAGGTGGACACTGAGAACCAGGGGTTTCAAACAAGGTGGGAGTCGGAGTATTTGTTCACGGAGGTAGCTGGAAAACCTGTGTGTCTTCTGTGTGGAGAAAGTGTGGCGGTACTGAAAGAGTATAATCTGAGACGACATTATGAAACGAAACACGCGGACAAAAACAAGAATATGGACATGGAACAAAGGCTACAAAAGGCAGAGGAATTAAAACGAGGCCTCAAATCTCGACAGGCTCTGTTCAAAAAAGCCAAATCACAAGGCCAGGCTGCTGTCAAGGCCAGTTTTATTTTGGCAGAAGAGATCGCTAAATCAGCCCGGCCATTTACGGAGGGGATTTCATCAAAAACTGCATGATTAAAGTTTGTGACGAAGTTTGCCCAGAAAAAAGGCAACTCTTTTTAAATGTGAGTCTGAGCAGAAACACCATTGCCGAGAGAGTAGACCAGTTGTCCATCAATCTAAAAGAGCAGCTTGTGAAAAAGGGAAAAGATTTCATTGCATATTCCTTGGCTGTGGATGAGAGCACCGACATTTCTGACATTGCCCAGTTGTCAATTTTCATCCGCGGAGTGGACTCCAGCCTAAGCGTGACAGAGGAGTTTTTGGCTTTACGTCCTATGCATGGCACAACTACGGGGCATGATTTGTATGAAGAGGTGTCAAGATGTGTAAATGAGATGGAGCTGCCTTGGGAAAAACTCGTGGGTTTGACAACCGACGGAGCACCTGCGATGTGTGGACACAGGAGCGGACTGGTGGCAAAGATACGGGAAAAGATGCAAGAGGAAAACGCGACAGGTGAGCTGACAGCTTATCATTGTATCATACACCAGGAAGCGTTGTGCGGTAAAGCCTTGAAAATGGAGCATGTAATGAGCATCATCACGCGCACAGTTAACTTTATCAGAGCCAAAGGTTTGAATCACCGCCAGTTCAAGGCATTTCTGACGGAGTTAGAAACGGAGCATGGTGATTTGCCTTATCACACAGAGGTGCGATGGCTAAGCCAGGGAAAGGTGCTTCAAAGATGTTTCGAGCTTCGTGAGGAGATTTGTCTGTTCTTGGACAGCAAAGGGAAAGACACAACACAACTCCGAGACGAAATGTTTCTGTGTGAAATGGCTTTTCTGTGTGACATTACGAGTCATCTGAATGCAATGAACTTGCAGCTGCAGGGTCGGGATCGTGTCATCTCTGATATGTACAGTACAGTGAAGGCATTTAAAACCAAACTGACTCTGTGGGAGACGCAGATGCGGAAAGAAAATTTGAGCCACTTTCCCAGCTGCCAGACCATGAAAGAGAAGCTCTCTACCAGTGCGTTCCCGAGCGCACAGTTGGCTGATAAAATAGGTATGCTTGCCGCTGACTTTCGACGCCGATTTGCTGACTTTGAAGCACAAAAAAGCAGGTTGGAACTGCTCGGTAACCCATTTGCTGTTGACGTGGAAAGCTCACCACCAAACCTCCAAATGGAGTTGATTGACCTCCAATGCAATGATGCACTGAGGGCAAAATATGCGGCAGTGGGTGCTGCGGAGTTCGCCCGTTTCCTCCCCCGACACAATGCCCCAGCTGCGCATCCAGGCTGCTCAAACGTTGTCTATGTTTGGCAGCACATACCTGTGTGAACAACTGTTTTCTTTGATGAACTTGAACAAAACATCACACAGAAGTCGACTTACTGCTGAACACCTCCACTCAATTCTGAGGATTTCCTCAGCTCAGAGCCTTACCCCGAACATTGATGAACTTGTGGAAAAGATGGGACACCACCAAGTATCACCCTCAACCTCAAACAAGTGAACATTACTGTGCAATCACATATTTAGAGTTTTTACTCAGTTCAAGTTTAAAAGTTAAAGTTTAATATTTGTTTTCACTGCATGTTACTTCTCCTTAAACAAAGTGTTGTTTTTGATTAATAGATTTTTGCACTTTATTTTATTGTATTTCAATCCAATTATATTTTAAAAATATTTCAGTTGAGTGGATGATAGAAAATTGCTATTATTGTTTTTTTCTTTGAAGTAAATTTAGCCCACTTTTGCTAAAATAGAAAATATCGGCTACTGATGGTGCCTTGAATACCGGTTTCTTTCATTTAATGTTCATGTTATGGGGATTTTTATATAAAGGAAATTTGTCTTTTGTGTCTGTTGAAAATTAAAGATTACTGACAGAGCCATAAGAAAATATTGCTTTATTTATCTGATCATATTGGAATATATTTGTTAGGTTTTCAGTAGGTTCAATTAGGTTCACTAGACTATATGCGTCATTTAAACATTTTTCAATGAACATTCGAACAGTCCGGCCCTCGGCTTGTAGCTAAATTTTTTATTTGGCCCTCCGTCCATTTGACTTTGACACCCCTGCCCAAGATGATGCCTTGGACCTTAGATCACTTGGATTATAGTGTACAGGTAGAAGCCTACTGCATTTTTGAGCTTCACCACACTTGGCCACAGCGTTTTAAAGTTCTAAACTTGAGCAAAATCTGTCGCCTGTAAATTAATTGTGTTGCCATTGTATTGGAAGTATTGCTATTGCTTATTTAATAAGCATGTAACCTAGTGCAATGCCAAGCTTCGTTTGGGCCTCACCAATGATAACATAGAAACACGACAAGCTATCTGTAGGTGCCCCTCAATCGATGAAAACACGCGCGTTTTGTGCACGTTGTTTTCCCTCTTCTGTATTCACCAAGAAACATAGATAACTGACGCCAAGTGACAGGCAGGCATGGTGTGTTTCTGCATTCTTGACACACATACAGATGTCTAAAATCAACTACACATGTCATGGCTTTAATTACTTTCTACACTAAATCGATGGGGACTGATTAATACGACAGAGGTGGGTGCTAAGGTTGAACCGGGTTACTGAAACAAGAGAGCTTGCTTAAGGAGAAAAACTAATTGTATGAATTATTGAGCAAGCTGTCCGTCTTGAGCAATGATGCAATTTGGATTTTTACCATACAGCTAGTGGCCTTTTAATTGACTTTTTCCTTGATCTGTTCACCAACGAAAGAAAAAGAACCACTCCTGAAGAGTTACAGGAAGGATAACTATATAATAGTACAATACTATTACCAGGCGAATTACATCGTCACATGTATACAAGTATGAGCAACACAACAGAACGACAACTAATGAAATGCACGCGTAGGCTACCATATATATATACCATTATCCCATGTGCTGCCTAATACATAATGATAAATGGACATTGGTGGGCAAACACCTACAGTATGTCACAATTTTTATGCACTCCACTTCTTTCATCAATTACAGGTGTGTTCTAATTTGTCATTGGATAAAAGCAGTCCTATATTAGTCCTGTCTTCCTGCGATGACTTTAGACTCTAATTAGACAGGGTTAACAAAAGGAGAATGACCCATACTCTTCACCCATCCAAAGGATGTTTTCACTAGCCTGGCTTAATGGCCATTCTCTCATTTGATTAATGTGTCCATGTCCACGGGTAATTTTGGCAGGGTCTTGTCTAACATGTCATGAAAGTTCAATTGTATTCATGGCAAGCAGCGTTTAATTTAAATGAGCACATTACAATTGCAAATGGTACAGCTATTTTAGAAGTTCATAGTCCAAGAACAGTGTGTTATTAAGCTCTGCTTAGAAAAAAAGAAAGGTGTGTGTGTGTGTGTGTGTGTGTGTGTGTGTGTGTGTGTGTGTGTGTGTGTGTGTGTGTGTGTGTGTGTGTGTGTGTGTGTGTGTATGTGTGTATGTGTGTGTGTGTGTGTGTGTGTGTGTGTGTGTGTGTGTGTGTGTGTGTGTGTGTGTGTGTGTGTGTGTGTGTGTGTGTGTGTGTGTGTGTGTGTGTGTGTATGTGTATGTGTGTGTGTGTGTGTGTGTGTGTGTGTGTGTGTGTGTGTGTGTGTGTGTGTGTGTGTGTGTGCATGCATGGTAGGTGGTGGTGGCATTAGAGAGGGGGGAAGGCTACATGTTCTAATAAACCAAATGCATTACTCAGGTGAAATGTATGTGGACCTTTTATTTTATTTTTTATTTTTTTACTTTTGCTTTTCTGCAAGAAGATTACATTATAACCATGCTCAGTGGTTGATATTAGAATGATTTCTTATTCCAGATATTGGCATGTATGAGCAGGTGAATATCAAAATGCCTAAAACGTCAAACAAATAGTCATTTAAATGACTGTACATTTCAGTTCACCTGTATACTTAAGGCCTGCACTTTCTCTGCTATGTCTAATTTGTGTACTTAACTGTGGCTAATATTTGCATCATAGAAATAGACACTTTCAGTGTAGATTTCCTGTTAAGCACTTTTGCATTTTTCTCCCTGTGCACCAAATATTTCTTTAGTGTTTAGAACATTCATTTGCATGTTAATGAAGGTTAAGGGCAGAAGCCACTAATTAAAATCCAGTAAAGTCCTGCCTAATGGTCCACTAAAGACATAGCATGGCTCCCATAACTCCATTATGCAAATGCTATTCAGGAGTAACCAGACTGTTGCTAGAATCTTGCCTTTTGGTAAGTGTACAATGCTAGCAAACAAGACTCTAACATCTATTAGCCTCAACAGAGAACCAAGCCACCACAAATTAGCTCTTCATAGCATGAATACATCTAAACATTATTTTGGGGGCAGGTTATCAGCATTCCAAATATTATTTTCTATTCAGCTCCAAAGCCAAATGTGTCCAATCACATCATTTGCAGGGTGTATGTCTGGTGTTGCATCACTGTGCAACTTATGTTTTTATTGTTGTTGTTGCTCAAATGACTTGAGCTACGTAATGTAAGGTGGCACTGCCAGGGACGGATGGCAATGCCTCAACAGTCAAAAAGGCTACACATTAACCCTGCACATCTGCCTTTAGCGAAAGAGGATAACAATAAAACACATGAACAAGTCCATCTGGCCAATTATAAGTAAATCCTTGGGGAATTCAACCTTAATTATTTTGATACCTCTTACTATGAACAAATCATCTCTGCGTAAAGGACATCTACTCCATGGGAAGTGAATTCGTACTATATCTGGAGAGTTGTTGCCCTCACTGATCAAAACAACTTTCCAACTGTAAATATTCAAGCTTTAACCTTGCCAATAGGGGCTATGAGTGGAAAATAGCCTTTTGGCTTGATGAGAAAGCTACTGTTGCAATGCGTTATGACTGAATAACCTTACTGTCAAATTTGATCCCTTTGGGTGATTTAGAAAGCAGCTTCTTGATATTAACAAACAGTCCTTAGTATTGGCATAGAAAACAGGACCCTGCAGCTAATGTTCACCCATCCCTCTCGAAAACAAGCAACCAACTTAGTACTGCTTTTGTGTTGCATGTTGTTCACACTGCCTATTGTATTTGAACTACGCAAAGGGATACAAAGCATTGTTTTTTTTTTACATTCCCTGGTATATTCTTAATTTTGGTCCAAACTTTATGAGTCCAAACTTAGTACTTGCTTAATTTAAAGGATGATGCCTTCCAGGCCATGTCAAAACAGAGACAAAGACGAGAGATGGTTATCTTCTCTCTCCTTTCTAGTCTAACCTCAAATGCTGTGGGTCTCAACTTGTTCAATCTGAAATGCGATGCTTTATGCATAGCAATGGCCTTACTTTTAGATAGTGCTGCCACCTATAATTTTGCTCAGTCATTCTTCATTACGCTCATCCTCTCACTTTATTTCTTTGTCTCTTAGGTCTGACAGACACCTTGTTTTTGGCTTTTTTTTTCTCCCCGTTCTTAATTTTTATTTTCATTTTAGCTCTAGTTTTGTGTTGAGTGTGTTCACTTTCTTCATAATACAAATGAGTCCTTTAATAATTGATTATTTAGAAGATTAGATTGGGAGAAAATAGGCCTTGGGCTAATATTTCGCCAGCTGATCCTTGGAAAGGCTTACATTTTGCATGTTCTACAGCTAGGTTTGCAAAGCTACCAGCAATTTACCAAAGTTACTGGAATCTTCTGTATTTTTTGTAGTTAACAGAAAATCTATGGCAAACTATCATAACTTTGGGAACTTATACTTGGATAACTGTAAAAATATATTTATTAATATATAGTATTCATTTATTATATATGTGTATATATTGTCCATTATTTTCGAGTAGATAAGCCATATGGTTAGAGAGAAAATAGCCCAATTAATTAAAAAAGCATATAGCATTATTTTCAGTACTAACCTTTTTCAAAACGGCCACCAGTTTAATGCCAAAACATTAACAAAAAAATATATACAGTATATACATGATTTGGAAAGGCACACACCTAAATATATAAGGCCCCACAGTTGACAGTGCATGTCAGAGCAAAAACCAAGCCATGAGGTTGAAGGAATTGTCCGAAGAGTTCTCAGACAAAATTGTGTTGAGGCACAGATCTGGGGAAGGGTACCAAAAAATGTCTGCAGCATTGAAGGGCCCAAAGAACACAGTGGCCTCCACCGCTCTTAAATGGAAGAAGTTTGGAACCACCAAGATTCTTCCTAGAGCTGGCCGCCCGGCCAAACTGAACAGTCAGGGGAGAAGGATCTTGGTCAAAGAGATGACCAAGAACCCGATGGTCACTCTGACAGAGCTCTAGAGTTCGTCTGGGGAGATGGGAGAACCTTTCAGAAGGACAACGATCTCTGCAGCACTCCACTAATTAGGCATTTATAATTGAGTGGGGAGGCAGAAGCCACTCCTCAGTAAAAGGCACATGACAGCCCGATTGGAGTTTGCCAAAAGGCCCCTAAAGGACTTTCAGACCATGAGAAACAAGATGCTCTGGTCTGATGAAGCCAAGATGGAACTCTTTGGGCTGAATGCCAAGTGTCACGTCTGGAAGAAAACCTGACACCATTCCTACGGTGAAACATGGTGGTGGCAGCATCATGTTGTGGGGATATCTTCCAGTGGCAGGGATTGGGAGACTAGTCAGGATTTAGGGAAAGATTAACAGAGCAAAGTACAGAGGGATCCTTGATGAAAACCTGCTCCAGAGAGCTCAGCATCTCAGACTGGGGCTAAGGTTCACCTTCCAATAGGACAATGACCCTAAGCACACTGCCAAGACATCATAGGAGTGGCTTTGGGACAAGTCTCTGAATGTCCTTGAGTGGCCCAGCCAGAGCCCGGACTTGAGCCCGATCGATCATTTCTTGAGAGACCTGTGCAGCGATGCTCCCCATCCAACCTGACAGAGCTTGAGAGGATCTGAGGAGAAGAATTGAAGAAACTCCCCTAAATAAAGGTGTGCCAATCTTGTAGTGTCATACCCAAGAAGACGCAAGGCTGTGATCACTGCCAAAAGCACTTCAACAAAGAATTGAGTCACGGGTCTGAATACTTATCTAAATATGATATTTTCATTTTTTATTTTCAATACATTTGCAAAAAAATCTTAACCTGTTTTTACTTTGTCATTATGGGGTATTGTGTGTATATTGATGAGAATTTAAAAATATATATTTCAATTTTAGAATAAGGCTGTAATGTAACAACATATGGAAAAAGTCTAGTGGTCTGAATACTTTCCGAATCCACCGTTTTAACATAGTATAAGTTGTAAAAAAATAAAATATATTTCATGCTGAAACCCTCTTATATTCATGCTGAAACCCTCTGAAACTGTTTTTTCCCCCCAACTTTTTTGTAACTAGATGTTTTGTGATAAATTGCATAAAATCCTTGAAATATACCGAAATTCTGGTAGTTTACTGGTAAACTTTGAAAGTTTCCAGTAATTTACCGTCCCTTTGCAACCCTTCCTACAGCAATGCATGCTTGATACAACTCTAAAGCAAATCAACAAGTCAATACCTACATAAATAATTATATATAATTTATATATAATGGGGCTCCCAAGTGGCACAGTGGTCACTGCATCTCAGTGCTAGAGGCGTCACCTACAGACCCTGGTTCGCCGTATCACAGCCACGATTGGGAGTCCCATAGGGCGGCGCACAATTGGACCAGCGTCGTCCAGGTTAGGGTAGGCCGTCATTGTTAATAAGAATTTGTTCTTAACCCGACTTGCCTAGTTAAATAAAGGTTCAATAAAAAAATGTACAAAATGTCATATATTGTCTGCCATCCCTCACACCTTCTCTTGCCCAGATGGACAGCATCAATCAATGAGAGCTGTAGTATTTCTTAGTTGATTGTTTCCTGTTCGGACCACAATGTCGACTTGAATGTCTCAGATGACGTGAGACTAATATGCTAATGGCATGGAATTAACTGATCCGCTGCTTTAGGCTATTCTTGTGTGATTATTTTCACATGAATATGTGCTGACATTCTGTCTGCTGCAAAACAGCTCTCACAGTAGTCAAATTACTACAAAAGCAAGCATAACATTTAACATACATGGATGGGCACAATCCACCTGTAGAAATAAAACAACATTCATATATTACAGTTAGAAATGGATCTGTGGAGTTTCTGTTATTGTTTGATAACTGAAACCGTGAAGAGATTAAAGGCTCTGGGCTGACACAGGTTGGATTAGACCACGGTTGAACTGCCTCTTGAGTGTCTAAACGTCTTATTCAAATTCCATACACTGCACTTGAAATGGTTGAAAAAGGTATTTATTGCCGTGCGCTGTTATCTACAGTACAAGACTGCATTTCCGCAGCTTGACAAAGTTTGCTAAATGGTATTCGTTTTCGGGATTGGGAAACCAGAGTGCTATTTGGTGGGGACGAGTGAACATACAGTAGTTACACTTTTTGAGTTCGACTTTCAATGACTACCAGATCCAACTTTTAAGAGGGGAACCGAGGCCATTTTGTAAGACAATAGTCAATGTCATCCAACTATCAAGCACACCAACTCCCCTACGCTGAATTTGTAATACAATACAAAGGAACCACTAGGTTGGGTAGCGGTACTGATGAGAATCAGCTGAAACAGTTGTCGTGTGGCAATGGGTGAGCGACCAGTCACTCACTGACTGACACTCCCCAACCTCAGTGACGGCTTAATGGTGTCAACAAGAGAGAAAGGGTCCAGAGTCCTGTATCTTAACACAATCTTAGACCCATCACACTCGGTAATTGCAGAAGTGGTGTTGGCAGTACGGAAGCTCAGCTTCACTTCACTTGACCAAATGGGTCAACGGAAATAAATGACTTTCCCCAGACCAGGCATGGATCTGCCTCGTCTTCTGTGTCACTGCCATATCCGTTGGTCAAGGACAGGGAGGCTCACTCTGCGTCGCTGAAACACAGATAAAACAGGCGGATGTTAAAACCACCTTTTTACTCTGTCTCTCAACCCAGCTGTCTTATCTCTCTGCAGCCATCCATCTGTGCTCCCCCACCCACCACACATAAAGTATATGCAGTGATTAGCATAGCTGTGAAAACACACAGCCATACGGTTTGTTTACAGGTGCAACAATGTTATTCTTACACAGTTCTCGGCACATCTGGCAATATACATGTTGAGAGACATTTGGTGTATTTGCTTCGGTGTGTAGTGTTCACACCACACTTTAAAGCGACATTCCACATCCCACCTGAGAAATAGGAGGCAGGTGGAGGTGCTGGCACAAGCAGACATGGCAAGTGGCACAGCAGATGGCCTCCCGCTTACCATTTCCTCTCCCATAATGCTTCGGAAGTGCAACACACATACATAGCAGCATCTATTGGGAGGAAGTAGCTACAGGACACTCAGTTGTATGGACTGAACGAGGCCCAAACACTACAGAGAGCCTAATTATTTACCAAAATACCCAGATCTGGTGCCCCATAGATTTTTGAGAGTGACACAGGACAAGTAGGAATAAAAAACACTGAGTGAGTAGACCGGTGCGAGGATGCCGCCACCTGCCTCGTTATCCACCTTGCCCTGTGCCAGAGAACTGGATGACATATCCCCTTCTCTTTGGCTCCCACAATCACTGTTCTTTTCATGAGCTGCCCGAGAGGCAGATGGAACACTTCATTTCTGCTCCACCTAGCCTGTATTCCCTTTTGAACAGGTAGAGCGTGACCCACTTGTACTGCTCCGGCCAACTCCAAATGTATTCAGTGACTAGCGAACTTAGCTGGATTGTAAAGATTGGCAGAAATGAGTACCAACAATGTGATTTTCTATGAGTTGTCTGAGTTTATTTATAATTTTCACTATGGCATTTCTGTTATTAATCTGTTTATCACACTGAACTGGCTCCATGCATGTCAAGGCTGCCACCACAGTCAGATTGTCTCCAAATGGTGGTCATCTGCTAGTGCTACTCTCATTCAACTGCTGTCCCACTTCTAATGAAGCTATTTAAGGCCAGCAGTGTGCCTGTGTGTTTGCATTTCAATGCATTCATACATAGCCTGCACATGCATCTCATGAAAGGTATTGATGTAAACAATCTCAAATTAAAGACATCCTTTGCTTGTAGAATGTTTGTAGATGTTCCATACCATTTGAGCTGGAATAGAAAGGAACTGTGAAGATAACCTTCTCTATTAATGCCATCTGAAAGCATCTGAACCTCAGCGAGGGAATCTGTTATTCTAATAAAACATTATATTGCTGTATTCAATCCGCAGCGCCGAAAATCAGCGTTGTAGTGCGGATGAAATCTAAAAGGCAATGACTGAGCCGACATATGCAGCGTTTACCATGAATGCAGTCTCCGCAAACGTGGGAATATTGCCTTTACATTTCAATTAACCTACAATGCTGATCCTCTGCACCGCAGATTGAATCCAGCCCTTTGTGTTTGGAACCATTATTTCCCCTCAGTGATTGACTTTATGATTATAAATCCTCTCAAAGGGAGGGGCAAGAGAGTCAAGGATTTCACACTCCTCAGTTCTCTAATGTTGTTAATGTGCTTGGCAAAGTTCTCACTCACAATGTGAGTCAATGTGGGCTGAAAGGATAGTTAAGTGTTTTTTTTTTGTTTCTGCTTTATTTGCTTGGAGGCGAAGAGAGAGAGGAGGAGGAGGAGTACGTACTGTCTGAAGTACATTGTCACATGAGAGCTCCATCTGTTCATCCTACTGTAAGGTATTAATATAGCTGAGCTCAGAGGTACTGTAGCATAAGCTCTCCTGGTAGTCCCTTTAGCTGTCTCTAGACGGCATAGAGGAATGGACTAAATTACAGTATGGTATAGCAGAGGCAGCACATGGACCTTTCTTCTTATGGCACGTAAGTGTGAGCAGTACACACCTCTGTGGAAAAGGTTCTGCATGGAATCAAGAAAAGTTCTACATGGAACCAAAAAGGTTCTACCTGGAACCAAAAAGGGTTCTACCTGGAACCAAAAGGGCTTCTTTAAAGGCTTCTCCCAGAGCCATATATAGAGAGTTAGGCCAGGTTTTAGAGTGGGCGCCATCTTAGCTCCCATATACACCTTTGTTTCATAACATATTGGTGATGTAATAGTACGAGAGCGCCTCTGACAGTTCCCTATGAAATGACCTGCTGTAAACGAGCAAAACAGAGCAGTGAATTTAATAGTTGTTTTCAATGACTGGCTTCCGGGATAATGTGTCTTTACTGTGTTGTAGTCTTAATAAATTGGATATCTGCTTTCACTGGTTTTGAAAACCGTAAGAAATAAACATCACAACGCAGAAGCAATAATTATCATTTAGCAATGGCTATGGAGGAGAAAGTGACGCTCACAGAACATTCAACAGCTGCCCAACTCTCTATATGCAGTGCATTCAGAAAGTATTCAGACCCCTTGACTTTTTCCACATTTTTTTAACGTTTATAGCCTTATTCTAAAATGGATTAAATAAAACATTTTTCCTCAACAATCTACACTCAATACCCCATAATGACAAAGCGAAAACAGGTTTTTAGAAATGTATGCAAATTCATAAATAAACAGGAAAACCTTATTTACATAAGTATTCAGACCCTTTGCTACGAGACTTGAAATTGAGCTCAGATGCATTCTGTTTCCATTGATCATCCTTGAGATGTTTCTTCAACCTGATTGGAGTCCACCTGTGGTAAATTCAATTGATTGGGCATGATTTGGAAAAGCCTGTCTACATAAGGTCCCACAGTTGACAGTGCATGTCAGAGAAGAAACCAAGCCATGTGGTCAAAGGAATTGTCTGTAGAGCTCCGAGACAGGACTGTGTCGAGGCGCATATCTGGGGAAGGGTACCAAAAAATGTCTGCAGCATTGAAGGTCCCGAAGAACACAGTGGCCTCCATAATTCTGAAATGGAAGAAGTTTGGAACCACCAAGAGTCTTCCTAGAGCTGGCCGCCCGGCCAAACTGAAATGAATGTTGTTTTTGTTATGTTATTAAAAGTTAAATGACGACGTTATAATGAAAACATTGTAACTTGAAGAGTTGTCATACTATTTACATGATCTTGGCATACTGTTGGTTGTGTGGACAATGTCCAGATCAAAGTTAATGTTTTTGTAAAAGTGAACTGTGTTGTCTAACGAGATCAAAGTACATTGTCATACCTTGCCTAGGAACTAGATACGCCCCAGAGAACTTGACGTGAAGACGTAAACTCCCCTTTCTGACCCGAGGGTATAAAACATGAATTAAGATTTTACAAGACTAGATGACCACACGCTGCAGCCAAGGTCTACGATTAGACACAACCCCAAAACACAACTGGAGGTTGAAAAAGACAAAGGAACCTCTTATAACAATCCATGCTACATCTGTATCTAAGAAGGGGAATTCAAGCTGGACCACCCGGTTATTCTAGCAGTGTGTCTACACTGCTATCTTTCCCACGCTGGAACCATCTACACGGCTGACTAGCCGTCCTCCAGAAGACCCCGCTTACAGAACAAGGGAAAAGAAACAGACCATGAAGAGAAAGGACACTGACAAATCAGAGATTTACACCCGGGAACGAAAGTGGTGCCACCATCAGAGGAGAAGGCGGAGCTCGGTCCACGATGAGATCCTCCCCCCAACGGTGACCTTTGTGAAGTAATAACATCATTATAATTCTGATCAAGAAGGGCGCAGTGTTAGGGCTAAACTAAGCATAGTTTAGAAATTTATCCAAGTGTGCTTTTCTCTCGCGCACTCTCTCTTGCTCTCTCTTTCTAAATCCCCATCTTGTGTAACACGTGTCATATTGTGTTGGTCTGCCAGGGAGGGACCTGTTTCACTGGACTAAGTCCTAATCAATAGCCTAGACTGTGTGTTTGTGTATCTTATAAACTCAGCAAAAAAAAAAGAAACTTTCACTCACTGTCAACTGTGTTTTATTTTCAGGAAATATTTGTGTAAATATTTGTATGAAAATAAGATTCAACAACTGAGACATAAACTGAACAAGTTCCACAGACATGAGACGAACAGAAATGGAATAATGTGTCCCTGAACAAAGGGGTCAAAATAAAAAGTAACAGTCAGTATCTGGTGTGGCCACCAGCTGCATTAAGTACTGCAGTGCATCCTCATGGACTGCACCAGATTTGCCAGTTCTTGCTGTGAGATGCTACCCCACTCTTCCACTAAGGCACCTGCAAGTTCCCGGACATTTCTGGGGGGAATGGCCCTAGCCCTCACCCTCCGATCCAACAGAACCCAAACGTGAGATCCGGGCTCTTCGCTGGCAATGGCAGAACACTGACATTCCTGTCTAGCAGGAAATCACGCACAGAACGAGCAGTATGGCTGGTGGCAATGTCAAGCTGGAGGGTCATGTCAGGATGAGTCCACATGAGGGAGGAGGATGTCTTCCCTGTAACACACAGCGTTGAAATTGCCTGCAATGACAACAAGCTCAGTCCAATGATGCTGTGACACACCACCCCAGAACATGACAGACCCTCCACCTACAAATCGATCGAGCTCCAAGGTACAGGCCTCAGTGTAACGCTCATTCCTTCGATGATAAACCTCTAGTGAGACAAAACTGAGAACCGTCAGTGAAGAGCCCTTTTTGCCAGTCCTGTCAGGTCCAGCGACGGTGGGTTTGTGCTCATAGGTGACGTTGTCTGGTGAGGACCCGCCTTACAACAGGCCTACAAGGCCTCAGTCCAGCCTCTCTCAGCATATTGAGGACAGTCTGAGCACTAATGGAGGGATTTTGCATTCCTGGTGTAACTTGGGCAGTTGTTGTTGACATCCTATGCCTGTCCCGCAGGTGTGATGTTCGGATGTACCGATCCTGTGCAGGTGTTGTTACACATGGTCTGCCACTGTGAGGACGATAAGCTGTCCGTCCTGTCTCCCTGTAGTGCTGTCTTAGGCATCTCACAGTATGGAAATGGCAATGTATTGCCCTGGCCACACCTGCAGTCCTCAAGCCTCCTTGCAACATGCCTAAGGAACGTTCACGCAGATGAGCAGAGTCAGTATAAAGGCCTCTTTAGTGTCCTAAGTTTTCAGAACTGTGACCTTAATTGCCTGCCGTCTGTCAGCTGTTAGAGTCTTAATGACCGTTCCACAGGTACATGTTCATTAATTGTTTATGGTTCATTGAACAAGCATGATAAGCAGTGTTTAAACCCTTTACAATGAAGATCTGTCAAGTCATTTGGATTTTTATGAATTATCTTTGAAAGACAGGGTCCTGAAAAAGGGACGTTACTTTTTTTGCTGATTTTATTATCACTTAGCTTGCTAGTAAATAAATAATCAACTCAATTGGTGTGGTACGGAATAATTTAGTGAGACCGGGGTTTGTGCAGATTTACGAATTATGCGATGTTCAGAATGAGACTGTAATAGGAAGTTGATTAATTAGCGACTGCTGTAAAATCGATATTCTGAAATTCCTTGAGTTATTTTGGGAAACGGAAACTCATTAAAACAAACTTTTCCATGGTGCCCCAGGTTACTGAGTTAATGATTACCTGATTAATTTAATAATGTAATTATAAACATAGTTTATCGTTCTATTAACAGCAGTCGTCATATTAATCAATACAACGTCTCCACAACAGTGAGCTCTGAAAGTATTCAGACAGTGACACATTTTTCTTGTTTTGGCTCTGTACTCCAGCACTTTGGATTTGAAATTACACAATGACTATGAGGGTAAAGCGCAGACTTGCAGCGTTATTTGAATCACAATACTTGTGTACCTACCCCCCACACACACACACACACACACACACACACACATTTTAAGGGACAAAAAGTATTGGGACAAATTCACTTGTGTACAAAGTTGTAAAAAGTAACTTTCATTGTAATTAAGAATATAATGTTTCTAAACAGTTCTACATTAATGTGGATGCTACCATGATCACGGATAATCCTGAATTAATCGTGAATAATGATGAGTGACAAAGTTTCAGATGCACAAATATCATACCCCCAACATTTGCCATTTGTTTTGGATGTGTTTCAAATTATTTTGTGTCCAATAGAAATGAATGGTAAATTAATGTATTGTGTAATTTTGGAGTCACTTTTATTGTAAATAAGAATAGAATATGTTTCTAAACACTTCCACAACGTGGATGCTACCATGATTATGGATAATCAGGAATTAATTGTGAAGGACATTTCTAAGTGACCCCAAACTTTTGAACTGTAGTGTATGTTAATCTGT
This sequence comes from Oncorhynchus keta, assembly GCF_023373465.1. Classification (NCBI taxonomy): domain Eukaryota; kingdom Metazoa; phylum Chordata; class Actinopteri; order Salmoniformes; family Salmonidae; genus Oncorhynchus; species Oncorhynchus keta. Next base: position 61,535,413 of record NC_068422.1, read on the forward strand.
CCTAATGCCTTGTTCCCATAAAATGGGGGAGGATGTACGAAAAGTGCTGTATTTTCCTAAATGGTTCACTCAATACGGACACAAATACCCTCCGATTAAAGCTGACAGTCTGCACTTTAACCTCAAGGTCATTGTATCATTTCAAAGTGCTGGAGTCAAAAAAAAAAAAAATGTGTCACTGTCCCAATACTTTTTGAGCTCACTGTATATGGCTCTAGGTTCTCCTATGGAGAGAGCCAAAGAACCCCTTTTTGGTTCTGTGTGTAGGTGTCTCCTGCATTGAGGTGATAATTCAACGAGGCTTATTGATTCTGGTAGGAAACGTCTGTAGTGAAACTGGTTACTGCAGATGACAGAACATTTGTGTGCCATAAATGTGTATGTATATGACAGTGAGAAACTTAAATTATAATTCACTACGCTAAAGTGTAAGTAAATTGCAAATGCATGTAAATCATCCACCACAAAACCCTTGCAAATAAGTGTTTTATTATTATTTTATTTTTTTACTTCTAAATGTTCACCAGAAGACACATTGTTCCCTGAAGCCATGTCTATTCCACCCCGTACTCCTCACAGTTCACTGTGGGAGCGCAATGTTCTTTCCAGAGTTGTGCTAAAGGGCTAAACCAGATGTACTGAGGAAGAGTGGAAGCCTCTATCTGTCAATATTTTACAAACACTATGATTACAGAGTCCATGATTGTATGGCATAAATCAGGAAGAGCTGAGGTTGTTGAATAATAAATCACAGGATTGTTAGAGGCGGCTCTTCATTTTTCGTACAATGACGATAGGTTTATAATCATCCCACATTTATCACAATATAAAATGCACAAATCATCTGTATTTTTATTTTCATGTTCTCATTATCTCATCTGTGATGTTGAGCAGTAAATGATGATATTATATGGATCTTTTCTTTCCAGTCAGGTCAGAAGAGTTCAATCGTTCCTCTGCAACAGATCTGTGCGATGTGCCATGTGAGATATCACCGGATTGACTGTCATACCACACTGCGTAATTGGGTTTGTGCGGAAAGGCAACAGTGAACATGAATGTGGCGATGCGAAGTGTGGTTGGGATTGACCTTCGGAGCGGATGCCTTAGGCACCTTGCTGTACAGGCTGTCATCGGCCACTCTGACACCAGGATTTTTTTTTAGGAGATTAATTTGATTTTGGTTCCCACAATGCTTTGCATGGGGGCACCTTACCAAGAGATCACAGGTTCCTTGTTAAATCAGGGTCATCCTTATTTCTCCCACAGATAAGGACAGGTGAGCAGTGCCTCTGGACTGCACCACACACTGTAACAGTGATTACATGTCCAGGAAGGGATAAAATATTCCGCCTAATGGGTCAATTTTGAGGCTGGTACAGAAGATGACGAATATGTTCAGATACGTGATGGGTACTGAAGAGACAACCCAGAGACAATTCCATGGTATATCAGTTCACTGTCAAATTCAGAGCTTTGGACCGTTCACCCACTGTGTGTGCATATGGAGGACGATTCTGGATTATTTAGATACAAAGGTGTCAAGTAACTGACAATGTAATATAGAGCTGTATATTTCGAGAGACAAACTTTTTGAATTTATAATATTGTTCTAGATATTCAATTACATCAAATCAAATGGTATTGGTCACATAGACATGGTTAGCAGATGTTATTGGTCACATAGACATGGTTAGCAGATGTTATTGGTCACATACACATGGTTAGCAGGTGTTATTGGTCACATACACATGGTTAGCAGGTGTTATTGGTCACATACACATGGTTAGCAGGTGTTATTGCGAGTGCAGCTAAATGCTTGTGCTTCTATTTCCGACAGGGGCAGCAATATCTAACAAGTAATCTAACAATTCCACAACTACCTAATACACACAAATTGAAGTAAAGGAATGGTATAAGAATATATAAATGTATGGATGAGCAATGACAGAGTGGCATAGGCAAGATGCAATACATGGTATAAAATACAAAATGCATACGAGATGAGTAATGCAAGATATGTAAACATTATTAAAGTGGCATTATAAAGGTGACTAGTGATCCATTTATTAAAGTGTCCAATGATTTCAAGTCTGTATGTAGGCAACAGCCTCTCTGTGTTAGTGATGGCTGTTTAACAGTCTGATGGCTTTGAGATGGAAGCTGTTTTTCAGTCTCTCGGTCCCTGCTTTAAGGCACCTGTACTGACCTCGCCTTCTGGATGATGGCGGGGTGAACAGGCAGTGGCTCGGGTGGTTGTTGTCCTTGATAATTTGTGTTGGCCTTCCTGTGACATCGGGTGCTGTAGGTGTCCTGGAGGGCACATAGAATTGTTAAAATATTCTCTATGTAATGTTAATGGGGCGCTAACATGGCTGCCATATAATGCTTATGTGTCACATAAATGCATCATAATACAGAAACCACATTGGCCCAACTCTCTAAATAAACTATATGGCTCTGATGTAATATATCTCATATGTATATTCCTGACTCAATCAACAAATCAATCGGATCCATTTTAACCGCCATTTTGAGCGTTTTCCGTGCAAATGTTGATGTAACATGGGCGTCTATGACTCTTGCCCATTGCACCAAACCTCCACTCCATCTCCATCAGCCTACATGTGAAGTATTAATAGGATGCTTTAATGGCCCTTACGCATGGTTTACAATGACACTTTATGATGGATGTTCGGGGACTTAATTGGGAATAATGAGGCTGTTATTGGGACATCACTCTCTACCATGCCAATGAAATGAGATAGCACCACATAGACCCATAGCATTTCAAAATGTGTGTCAGAGGTGTTAAGGTACTGTATCTCCCCCCTGTTACAAGTCAAGCACACTCACTGTAGAGCCACGATATTAAATGGATCACAATCTTTGTATCCCGTGCATAGAACAATTTACGATTGTATCTTCGCTTTGCACCCACTACCGATCTTTTCAAATGTATGACACATAGACAAATGAATTGTTAGATGGCAGTTCGATAAAAATATAAATTGCCTTTGCTTACTTCGTAGTATGTACACTACGTAACGTAGTGTGGTATAGATCACATCATAATGGTTGTACCTGTACACTGATTACTTTCACCCACTCAATCTTAAACTAGGAACCTGACATGATTCAAGGGTTTTATAAGGTCAAATGTATTGATTTTCCGACCCAGCAGGGAGTTTTCACACATCTCTCTTATGATTATCCCCAAGTGTCAATACTTTCGGTGACCTGTTCTGCTGTTCACTGTGTACCCCCACTGTTGGTCTCTGATGGAATGAATTCTTCCCCTCTGCTTCCTCTGGAGAGGCATCAAGGATCTTGTACAGCTAAAGCTGTCAACAATGTTTATCTGACAATGTCAATCTGACAACGTCAACAATGTCTACCTGACAAGTCGGAAGCATCAAAGCATGACAATCATTTTAGACAAGTATTCTAATGCCCTGGCTTCAAAATGAAACACAATAATCAAATAATCTATCATGAGAACAGGCCATGCTGAAGTAAAACAGTATGCACCGTGCTGCTTCCATTGGCTACATTGGTTAACATATTCCATTACCTAAATGTCTCATACCATTCTATCCCTAGTCACTATACCTAAAACCTCCTGGACACTTCAACCTCCCTTCCCCGCAGGGCCAGTATGCAGAGGGACAGCTTGATGGAGTGGATCGGAATGGGAGAGAGACGGACCAAACGGCTGAGAGACTTCAAGCGTGACACATTACCCTTAGAGCTGGAGCAGGGGCAGTCACATGAAACCTATTAGCGGAGGCATCTACAGTGCACCGCTCGGCGGCATGACCACCCCCATGCTCTTCCTCCAGCCCTCCACCGGTGGTCCTTGTCACCCCGTTCCTACCGATTAAGTAAAAGGAGCACATGGACTCCATGAGGATAATCCACTACGTCAAGTCGGGTCGCGCTCCATCACCGACACCCTCATCTCACATATGTCGATTTACGAACATCAGTGTATTTGGAGTGGATTTGTTAGATTCAAACATCAGCCTGTGATTACAAAAATAGAGATCATTTCCTTTGACTTTTGAATACATACAGTTGCTAGAAACTGATACGGATCATAGCCTATTGCAGAAATATTGCTTGACTCAGTGTGGTGTGATAATATGATCTTCACTGTATATTGTGCTGCTGGTGGGAGCCTGCAGTCCTAAAAGGGAACCAGGAGAAAAGTATGTTTTTTGCTGCCCTCGTGTGGATTTTGCAAAAGCGATGGAGTTGTGTTTGGATTTGCGACATGTATTGTGAACACTAAGGTGTAAAGAGATTATGCCTCTCCTGAAATGTTGGTGGCTTCTTGTGAGCAGTTTTTTCTTCCCCACTAACCATCTCAAGAGCGTCAAAAGACTCTCATAGGAACTGTAGCGGTTCTTCTAGTCTAATGAATGAATCACTCTGTCACCTGCACAATGACTAGCGTAGTGTTTGAGGGATTTACCACATCACGCTGCTCTAGACGAAGTTCACACGAATATCATAATCTTGGATTGAGATGGTGGCCTACCTTGACACATGACCAAACTCAGCTACAGTACATCTAATGCATATAAACCTGTAGCATACTTCATGAAGTCTCCTGGATGACTAATCGGCTTACTCATATCTGTTGTAGCGGAAGTCACTAATCTGCAGCGTTCTGCTCTGACTGTTGGTGTGGTGGCATGTGTGTGGTTAATCTTTAATGGTGGCAGGCTTTAATATATAATATAATATATGCCATTTAGCAGACGCTTTTATCCAAAGCGACTTACAGTCATGTGTGCATACATTCTACATATGGGTGGTCCCAGGGATCGAACCCACTACCCTGGCGTTACAAGCGCCATGCTCTACCAACTGAGCTACAGAAGGACCATAGACTTTAGATGATTGGGGAGGGAGGCAGATCACGGTGCCATTTATGGATCACTCTTTTACGGAGAGACATGGCAAATTAACACTTGAATCATTAAAACAGTCATTTGTACTGCCCATTAATTCGTTTTTATTACTCTGCCTCTTTTAAAGTCATGCCCCCCATCGTCCTTGACTTTTCCTAAATAAGTGTATATAATCTTAATATCTCAAACAGAAATATAGCTATAACCAGAGTGGTATTCTGCGAAGCAAGCTAGATCTACTCCGGATTTTACAAAGAAATCCAGCTTCAAATTAACTTCACATTCCAGCTCAGGCTTTGTCTGTACTACCGCGGTGGTTGTCGCTCATCCGCCAGCCACCAATTCTAGCAGGCTTGCAACTGTGTGTGCATGTTGCACATGGCTAGTGGAACGCGAACTGTTCCTTGACAATGCTGAACCATCAATCCATGGGTGAGTCAGTGCCACATTTTTGCCAAAATGTACATGAAAGAAACGTTATCTTGCAAATCCAGCAGACCATACATTCGAAATAGGCTATTAGAAGTGCCGTTTAATTTTTATTTAAATTACGTATCGTTAATACTGTCTTTGATGTGCTTTGGTGTGCTTATCAATGCACAAGCACCTTTTTTTCACCATCGCTAACATAATTGTATAAAGTCATGCAAAAGTTGGTAACACTTTACTTGACACCCAGCATCATAACGCATGAATACGTGGTCATAAACATGTCACATGTCATAACGTCACCAAAGCACATCAAAGACGGCATTAACGATACGCAATCAAATAAAAACGGCACTTCTAATAGCCTATTTCACAGCACAGTCTGCTGAATTTGCGAGATAACTTTCCTTCATGTTCAATGAAAATGTGGCACTGACTCACCCATGAATTGATGGTTCAGCATTGTTAAGGAACAGTTCGGCGTTCGACTAGCCATGTGCAACATGCACACACAGTTGCAAGCCAGAGCTAGAGTTAGAGGCTCGCGGATGAGCAATAACCACCGTGATAGAATGGTCGAAGGCTGGTCACAGCGACGTAATGACAGCTACATTTAGGCCTGTTGTGACATATAGTATATAGCGTTATTTTATGGCTGTCTATGACACCTGCATAAGAGTGTTAAAATCCACAAAACCTACCACACAAGGCAAAACATTCCATTACACCATAGCCCATGTGTCAACAGTATTTTTACGTCTTATATTTACCATGTTAAATTATCATTGTAATTGCGCACACATTGATGTCACACATGCACCTACCCCAATGCTCTGTTGCTGATTACTGCAATGATTGCCGGAGCAGACACACTATTTTTGCAGGAGCAAGACACACTATTTTTGACTGATGACTGATATAAGAGCATACTGTACAGTACCAGTCAAAAGTTTGGACACACCTACTTCAAGGGTTTTTCTTTATTTTTACTGTTTTCTACATTGTAGAATAATAGTGAAGACATCAAACCTATGAAATAACACATGGAATCATGTAGTAACCACAAAAAGTGTTTAACAAATGAAAATATATTTTAGATTCTTCTAAATCCTGTCCTTTTCATTCCTCTCTCTGGTCTCCCTACTGCTCTCCAGGTCGCTGAGGCACTATTGCAGCATTATGGACTTCCGGAGGACATCGTCTCCGACCGTGGGCCCCAATTCACATCACGGGTATGGAGAACCTTTATGCAGAAGCTCATGGTCACTGTCAGCCTCAATTCTTGGTATAGGTCTCAATCCATCAGGCAGGTGGAGAGGATGAACCAGGAGCTGGGGAGTTTCCTGAGGAGTCACTGTAGGACCGGCAGGGAGAGTAGGCCCGATTCCTTCCACGGGCGGAGTACGCCCAGAATTCGTTACGTCACTCCCTTCCAGTGTGTTCTGGGTTTTCAGCCGGCTCTGCCTCAGTGGACCCTGGGCCAGCCGACGCTCCTGCAGTTGATGAGTGGTTCAGGCGCTCAGAAGAAGTGTGGAGGGAGGCTCACGTGAGATTCCAGTGTGCCGTCCACCGTCAGAAGGAGCAGGCAGACCGCCACCGTAGTGAGACTCCCATGTTCCTTCCTGGGATCACGTCTGGCTCTACCAGGAACCAACCACTCTGCCTGCCCCGGGCTTCACACCTGCATTTCATCATTAAGCACACCTAGACTCCATTACCTCCCCTTTATCTGGCACTCCCTTAGCTTCCTTCCACAGGCAGTATTGATTCTGTTGTTCATGTCTAGACGTTACTCCTACGCTGTATCGTTCCATGTTATTTGTTAAATTAAACATATCACTCGCACCTGCTTCTCGATTCCCAGCGTCTACGTTACAGGTTACTACATGATTCCATATGTGTTATTTCATAGTTTGTGTCTTCACTATTATTCTACAATGTAGAAAATAGTAAAGATAAAGAAATCCTTGAATGAGTAGGTGTGTCCAAACTTTTGACTGGTACTATACTTGAAGCCTATCTGGCTTATGTGATTATGATGGTCATAATGCTTCTTGACAGTGTCAAAGTGCGTTTTCCACAAGTCATAACAAATATGATGAGAACATGAAGAATGAATCACAACAAAGGATTTAAGAAACATACTTTAAAATGAGGAAACTTTCAAATGAAAGGGTGCTCTTATGTAGGTATCATAATCAGCCATAAAATAACGCTATGTATGTCACAACAGGTGTAAATATATGGGTCATTACAGTGTTATGACCATATGACAGGTTTTGTCAACTGGGTGTCAAATAAGTGTTACCCAAAGTTTTACTGTGCATGAACTTTCTAATACATTGTGTCATTACTAAATGTGTAATGTGATACATGTTAATAAAAAATATTTGATTAAGAAAATATTGAATCAGTTGTCTTCAAATGAAAAGGATATTCGCAAGAGGGAGGGAATCTGATTTCATTGGCCCTCAACTTGCGGCTCAGTCATTTAATTCAGGGTAAGTGGAGTTAACCGTGAGTTAGCCTGGCCTGGAGCAGGTTAGTTTGAAGGATTCGTTGACAGAGAAATGTGCCTGGCTAAAAGGTGAACCACTTTCATATGACCAGTTATGCTGAGTTGTACTCAAAGTTGACCAAAGTTATCTCACTAACTCCTCAACTCCAGTATGCAGTATACTCCTCTGTTTCTAGTGTTAAAAATTTCTATATTCATGTGTTCATAAGCTCCTTGACTTACGGTATCTGTGTCACGATCGTCTGAAGAAGTGGACCAAAGCGCAGCGTGGTGAGCGTACATTTCTTTATTTACAATGTTTCCAACAAAACAAGAAAGAAAGAAACGACCCTGAAGCTTACGAGGGCTATAGTGCCACTAACAAAGATAACTTCCCACAATAACAAAAAGGGAAAAGGCTGCCTAAGTATGATTCCCAATCGGAGACAACGATAGACAGCTGTCCCTGATTGAGAACCATACCCGGCCAAAACATAGAAACACAAAACATAGAAATACCCACCCAAATCACACCCAGACCGAACCAAAATAGAGACATAAAAAGGCTCTCTAAGGTCAGGGCGTGACAGTATGCCCCCCCCCCCGAAGGTGCGGACTCAGGCCGCAAAACCTGAACATATAGGGGAGGGTCTGAGTGGGCATCTATCCGCGGTGGCGGCTCTGGTGCGGAACGTAGACCCCGCTCCACCTCTGGCTCACCCCACTTTGGTGGTGCCGACCCTGGACTGGGGACCCTTGTCGCCGACCCCGAACTGGGGACCGTCGCTGGGGGCTCCGGACTGGAGACCGTCGCTGGAGGCTCCGGACTGGAGACCATGGCTGGAGGCTCCGGACTGGGGACCGTCTCTGGAGGCTCCGGACTGGAGACTGTCGCTGGAGGCTCCCTGCCATGGATCCTTACTGCAGGTTCCGGGCCATGCATCATCACTGGAGGCTTCATGCCATGGATCATCACTGGAGGCTTCGTGTCATGAATCATCACTGGAGCCTTCGTTCCATGGATCATCACTGGAGGCTTCGTGCCATGGATCATCACTGGAGGCTTCGTGCCATGGATCATCAATGGAGGCTTCGGGCCATGGATGATCACTGGAGGCTTCGGGCCATGGATATACGGGCACAGGATATACTGGGCCGTGGAGACACACTGGAGGTCTGGAGCGCAGAGCTGGCACAACCCGCACTGCTGGATGCTCACCCTAGCCCGGCAACTGCGGGGTGCTGGCACAGGACATACTGTGCTGTGGAGACGCACCGGAGACACTGTGCGTAGAGCCGTCCTGGCTGGATGCCCACTTTAGCCCGGCGGATGCGGGGAGCTGGGATATAGCGCACCGGGCTGTGCACGCGCACTGGAGACACCGTGCGCTCCACCGCATAACACAGTGCCTGACCAGTATCACGCTCCCCATGGTAAGTTGGCTAAGGTCTATAACCTGACTCCGCCAATCTCCCTGTGTGCCTCCCCCAAAAAATGTTTTGAGGCTGCCTCTTGTGCCTGCTTCATTGCCGTGACTCCTGGTATTGTTGTCGTTCCTCCCTCGCTACTTCCGCCTGTTTCCATGGCAGGGTCTTGTCCCCTGCCATAACCTGCTCCCATGTCCAAGATGTCCTCCACTCTCTCTTCTCCCAGGCCCAGGATCCCTGCTCCTCCTGGCCACGCTGCTTGGTCCTTTGATGGTGGGAAGTTCTATCTCGATTGTCTGAAGAAGTGGACCAAAGTGTAGCGTGGTGAGCGTACATTTCTTTATTTATAATGTCGCCAACAAAACAAGAAACAAAGAAATGACCGTGAAGCTTACGAGGGCTATAGTGCCACTTTCAAAGATAACTTCCTACAATAACAAAAGGTAAAAGGCTGCCTAAGTATGATTTCCAATCAGAGACAACGAGGTCAGGGCGTGACAATCTGTATGTTTTTGTCATGTTGGTAACACTTTACTTTTAGTTGGTTTTATACCTGTGTGGTAGTACTGTAATTAAATTGTCACATGATATTTTACGGAACTGTGTACTTTGTTTTTCGTTCTCTTTTACTCTGATATATTCACACAGTTTTACTGTGTTCCGTAGCTTTTGCATTCGGAGAATGTTTGGATTCCTGATGGACCACATTTTGTCATAGCATTTACATTGGATTTATTTACATTGGAACTATTGCCATAAACTGGGTAAAGTGTTTGTTTACTGTTCACGGAACAGTGATTAACAAGTATTTACACTAATCCTTGAATTACACTGGAATAACATAAAGGTAGCACTGTGTTAATGTTTACTCCGTTTGTTAATGCTACGTAATACGGCGATGAACCTTACATCTGTACACGAATGATATGTCATTTTCTTCTACTAAAAGCATTCTATTGAAAGGTTTACGTCTGTTCTTGAAAAAGCGTCTTGAAGCTGTCAGGGCCTTGTGCTGCGATTAAAAACCTGAGGAGGAGAATGACACCTTCACAGTGTCATATGAAAGAAATCAAATTCTCCCAGGCCCACTGTATGGAGCAGATAGGCTTCCATTTCTCCCACCACAAACATTCCACCATATTAACTTATTTAAATAAGAAGTCGAGTCACAGCGTTTGAGCCTAGACCTGTCCAAAAGAGCACAGCTCAATGAGAGAAAATCGAGGTGATTGTACTTTGGAATTAATGCTTTTTTATCTCCTCCTCCTCGCCATTGATTGATAATGAAAAAGTTAGAAAAGGGGGACAGAGAAAGAGGAAAGAGTCTGCAAAGAGACTGAATGTGCTCATAGAAGTGAACGGCTGACTTATTGACCTGATCTAATGATATTGAAGGCCAGCCTGTCTCCAAGAGGGAGTCTTTATGCAACTGTCAGAGTTTGTGGCCTTTCCACTTTCCTTTCTCCTTTTTTCCGAGCCATTTCTTTTCAGCAATCAGGACCCCAATCAGAGAGGTGAAAGGTCACCTGCTGATCTCTGTTTCACCTGAATATCATTGTCAGCTCTGTACAGTTTGTGCGTATATACCATTCCAGTGCTCCCATTTAACGTAGCTCAGACTTGATGACAATATATCATGTATTATTCTGAGCCTGACTGATTGGGAGTCATGGCAGAGGTTAACAGCGGGAGTCAGAGCACCAGTATACTAGTAAGCGATGGTCTACCCTTTAAACCCGCAAGATAATGAAAGCTGTGTGACTCATCCACTGTGGACATTTTCTGATTTTGTTTCCTTACTTTTAATCGTTTCTTGTGTTGGAGACGTTGTTGTTTTTTCTTCGAAAATAGTCTCTTTTTCAGTCCCTCGAGAAGAGAGATCCCACGCTGTGCGGCAGATTGAAGACAACACATTTGAAAATCAACTGCTTGGCTAGGTAATTTGGCTAATGGACTAATCTTAGCTCAACTTTGTAAATGAGGGTTTTATGAGGTGACTCAGAGAAAACATTCCACCAATGTCATGGATGATGAACATGAAATTGAGCAATCACATTGAGAGAGAAACTCCACCGTGCCTGAGGAGAAAGAAGCGCCTGGCTTGTGCCACTTTTAATAATGACACTGTACTAAATGTAATGTATGGATATGGTCGAATCTCACTTCTGCACTACAATAATGGATTTCAGAGAGAACAATGTGAGCAAGATGATGAGCAGGTAAGCTGTTGATCAGCTTATTTTATTATATTATATTATACGTGTAGCAATACAGATGCATTGTAAAACATAGAATGACATAGCATTTCTTTTGAGAATGTGTTTTATGTGCAATCTTTCATTTTAGACCAAAGTTGGGCCTTGGTGATTAATGATTGCTTCAATGCTCCAATTGTCCTTCCAGGACAATCTGAACCCCAAGCCTTTGTCCCCCAAGGGTTTGCAGCTGCTATAAACTACCAATGCCAACCAATGTACTGTCAATGTTAGCGTACTATACTATTGTATTGTGGAAGTGGGTGCACACTTGTTTTATAAAGCACATTTAAATTTAGGAACAACATAAAGTCAGAACGTTTCTGACAAAAACAAACATTGACATTTTTTGGGGCCCAATAATCAGCCAATCCGTCTTAATTACAAATTACAAACCTACGAGCATGAGCACATACATCCTTCATACAGTCAAACTCTCTTCTGTTGCTGCAATCTCTTGAGATCAAATTTAGAGTTGTAGAAAAACCTTCTGTTTAACACCCTGCTACACTGGGCAAAGCGACAGGGAACAATATGTCTGTTTTTATTTAGAACTAAACGGCAATCTGATGCATGAGGGCAGGCCCGGTGGCTGTAGTGGTATTTCCAATCTCGGGGCTTGAAGAAAGACCCAAATTGTCTCATCTGGAGGTCAAAGAACTCTCAATGTAAAGCCTCGTATATGCTTTGTTTACCTGCTGACTGGATATTGAAGATCCGTGTCCAGTCGTTTAGCGATCAGACGGTGATTGGCAGGTAAGTGGTTCCTCTGTGTACATGGCCGTCAGATCAAGGGACACACCGTCCTTGACCTCAAGTATACCTGGGTTGCATACATTTGGTAGTTGTGCCCTCAGCATCAAAGGCGTTCAGAGGACTACTGGCTTTTGTTTTATCAAGGCAACACACTCTGCAAGAATGGGAATAGGAAAATAATGACTCCTAAAATAAAGATAGTTCTGTACAATGGGTAATGACAATTTGATGTTGAATGTTCAAACAAATCACTGCAAATTGATCTAAGTGTCTGTTCCTTCCACATGAGCTGAAATGCCATTTCTATTATCTTGTAGCATTTTTGTCATGCAGGAACTTTTTAATGATAATTGAATTATTCTGTTGAGTTTTGATACTCTTGCAGTAGTTCATTATATGCATTGAATGTCGTTGATGTTTTACTGTTCTTCATTGCTGAATGCATTATTGAACGCATCTGCAATTCATATCAGTCATTCGAATCATGTATTCAAAGGGATTCAATACAAGCCTTGAAAGAATAGCCAAGGTGTTGATTTCCCCACTTGAATATCCACAAATACCCTTTCTAAGTGTTAACTTTGTAAACAGCCAAGTGACTCTTTATTCTGAAGCCAAGAAGGTTGCTGAATGGTGTGGAACGGGAGATTGACAACCTGGGGAGAGACCCCTTGGGAGGGCATAGTGGGGGAGGGGGGAGAGGATGCTGCTGGTGTTGCTCTGATGGCAGCCGGACTGCAGTTTCCTGCCACTCAAGCGCCTGCCTGCCCCTGGGGTGGGCCTTGAGTGTTTTTCTGGTGCCCCTATACCTCGGGCACGCGCTCACCTCCTCTCACGAGTCAGAGTGCCACCTGCAGCTAAGGCATGAGCCCTACCTGTCAAACACATCTTATTAGCACTGGCAGAAATCAACAGACTGTTCTGTGGTTGTGGATACAATCCTGTGTACTTCCCTGCTGTTATTCAAAGTGTTGGTATGGTTGTGTTTGAATCTGAAAGCCTGTGTACAGTATTTCTTCTATGTCTATTTATAAGGTTTATTTACTGTTCTGTATTTCAGCATTTTTTTCTATATTACATTTGTATGAATTTAATATAGAGGAATGCATTTAAATGTATGTATTTTGTATATTTTGTTTTCTTGTATGTGTGTGCCAACTAAACTGTGTGCTTCCCATTCCCTAATAGCATTTGTCATCTTTGAGGCCAGACTGAGGTATCACATTCTACCCATGCCATACCTGACCACAATACTAAAACACTCTAATTTGCATTTAGAGTGAATGCCATGCTGCCAGTGGTTCTGTGCTGCTTGGACAAAGCCTCTTCTTGCAGTTGTCATAGCTGGGAATGAAACAATTGTCATTTGCATTTGGTGTGAATCTTGACATCCTCATTTGGAAATAATTTGGCTGCATTTCTGGGCTAATAACCGTTTATTGTTAAAGCTGGTATCCATAGCAGTAAAACTGTCATGACCGTTTTACGATATTACAACAACAAAAACGCTACTTCGAAGAAAGAAAAAAAAAAAATCCCTCGGACATCATTGCACATCGTTGCACGTATGTACTATTTTTTTATTTTATTTTTCCTAAAAACAATAACAAATGTGCCTGGTCGACTAGTATCGTTGTTTCGCCTATCGCGGATCTCAGCATTAAGTGGACATACAGGTTTAGGTCCTTCTAAAATCATCATCTCAATAAGACTAACCTGGAAGTCCCTAAATTAGTTTGAAAGGTTCAAGGCAACGTAACCCGATGAAAACCATCATTCATACAAAAGAAGACACGTTCTACATTTGAAACCAAACGGCATATCAATAATAAGTACAGTATCTTAAAACATTTCATTTTGCAGGTTGGGTTATTTCACCTGTTCTGTTTCGGCCATGCTGGGTACTAAACAGCAGTAACACCTGGCACACCTGGCATCATGCAGAATGACTGCCTTCCTTCACTGCCTCTCACAGATGAAATAGGAATTACTCCAATGAAATCAACCCGTCAATCTGTCACTGTGGAGGGATTGGAAAGAATTCCACAATAGACAAGTACGTATTTGCACATGTTGTAGGACAGCAGTACCACTGACAGGGCAGATAACAGAATGTGAATAATTTATTGTCGGTGTCATCATCTCTATGGTGTTTAGTGTTAACCTCTCTGGTCTTACTGTGACTTCAGTTGTGTAACTGAATAAAGGATTTATGGTGGTTTGTTGTGGCAGGATGCACAAATTACCCCCTCGAAGTGGTAACAGCGTCTATCGTTAGAGGGTTTTAATTTTCAGGAGGGTTATTATTCAAATATGGTGTGGGACTAGAACATCCAATTGTAAGTGTCACAGATTAAATTGTGCACATCATTCCAACAAGTCCCTTGTGACAGATGAGGTAAAAACGCCTTACTTACTGTGGATAGTAATGAGGAAATTGTCCCTTCATCTGATCCATGCAGACTGTTTAGTCAGTGTGTGTCAGGACTCGGTAGAGTGTACAGCACATACGAATAGAGCCACATAATAGAAATGCCCCTTTAATTGATGTACCTTAAAGAGCCACTGAACACGCCGATTGGCCACGTGTGTTTTTCTATCGCTCATTAGAAAAAAACGAGAGTTCAGTCTTGGAGGTGTGTTTCCTGACCAATTCCGTGTTTGGTTAATTATGTGTGTCCCCCATGAGACACGGAAGCATATTTCACTTCCTCAAAATCCCCAGAAGGAATCGAAGATAACTAAAGAAATCTGTAATTAATTTTTATTTTTTTCCCAAGGATGTTTAGTTGCACAATTTTACATCTAACTAATGTGTTTGGTGCACTATTTTTAAAGTAAAACAATTAGCGAGTTGTCTTAGGGATGTATAGAAATGTACAGAATTGGTACCTGTAGAAAAATGTGTTCAATCAAGGGGAGGGTTTAGTATTTTTAAATCTAGTCCAGGAGAGGAATATGCTAATTGTCATGCTCTGACCTTAGTTATCTTTGTTTTCTTTATTATTTTGGTTAGGTCAGGGTGTGACGAGGGTGGTATGTGTGTTTGTCTTGTCTAGGGTTTTTTGTAATTCTATGGGGTTTTGGTACGTCTTGGTATATATGGTGGCCTGAATTGGTTCCCAATCAGAGACAGCTGTTTATCGTTGTCTCTGATTGGGGATCCTATTTAGTTTGCCATTCTCCATTTTTGGTTTTGTGGGTTATTGTCTATGTGTAGTTGCATGTCAGCACTAGTTGTTTATAGTGTCACGGTCGTGGTTTGTTAGTTTGTTTAAGTGTTCTTCGTTAATTAAAAGAATAATGTTTTCCAATCACGCTGCGCCTTGGTCTCCTCGTTATAACGAACGTGACACTAATTGTGTTTTAGAATTTGTTGCTTAATAGGCTTTATATCGATGTGTGCCCGATGCTACCCCTCATCTCTGATTCTCCGCTGGGCGTGCAATATCAAGTGTGCCTATAGGCTATTTAGAGTGGTCTCAATCAAATGATCCATAGGCTATAGGCTACAAAGTGCATGTTCAGAGAAGGACAGAGCAAAGGTATATATTTTTTAAGCCTAGTCCAAAAAATGTTGTCTTCAGTTTGAGAAGGAGAGCACAAAGATGAGGTCTAGAGGTCAACATTGATAGCTTGCTACAACTGTCATTGATTTGAATAAGAAAACAATATTTTTCGTGCCCATGATGTATTTATCAGAGTTATTGACCTCACAATAAGCCAGATTCAAGTCGTTTACATTGTGGTGCTGAAACTTGAAGCAGCAGCCGAGGCACAATCGATCGGAAATGGACAGCTCATGGGCTTTGTGTTGGAGATTATTTCTCCCTATTTAAGAAACAAGAGGTAGGCCTACCTGTTTTACAGACGAAATTAGGCTATAGGCTGCTGTATCCATAGATTTGTCCGCCAATTTCTCCACCCACCATAAACTCTTTAAATAGCCTACCTCCATGTCAGTGAAGGGCTGTTAAGTTAAACCAGGACTCGAATTGTGGGGATATGAGAGGGTATGCCAAAGGCCTACCTTTTATTGAAGAAAATGGCAAAAAGCACAGGCCTACCCCATATTAGTTCAAGATTTTGAAGAAAATAAAACGGATCCGATTTATATAAGGTGATCTATAACAGCGCTTTGGTCCAGAATGCTTTTACAAACAAACTGTAAAAAACCTATGGAAGACGTGACTGATGCATATGGAGATATCATTGGTTTTGTTTCTTTGACATTCAGAGGCTAAGCTACAATCTTCCATAGCCGATGAGACCATTTTTTTTATTTTGCTTGGGAAGTAATCTAATTCTGTCACTATCAATTGATTAAGTTATTCACTTTCTGCGCAATAGAAGATGTTTAAACCCAGACAGTTGTTAGGGAAACACTTGTGACCTTCTCTCGTTGGGTTAAGCCACGGAAGAAGAGTAGCCAGCAGTTAAAGCTTCCATTTTTCAGTGTCTGTAGGACTACTCTGTCTAGGGTGGAAAGGTAGGCCTAACTTTTGAAAGTACCATTCTCAGATCCCTAATGCCATCTTAGATTCAATTATTTGCAAACAGGGACAGTTTTGCTGCAAACAAGACACACTGATTTGGAATTGGAGAAATATGATAAGATGATAACACATAGGCATATCTCTCTGTCTATTCTTTATTTCGGTAATGTCTGTAATAAAAAAAAATATTTTGCCAACAAAAATGACCCAGAATTGTATGAAATGTTTATAAAATTATATTTTTTGTCAGACCTGCAAATACGATGCAATGCTTTTACTGTAAAGAAGATCTTTCCACCCCTACTCTTGTCCACGGTGGTTTGTAAATGTGAAGCCACAAGCTTCTGGCTCACATCCCTCTGCGCTATCAAAATTCCTGCTTTGCCTTTTTAACTAGGCAAGTAGGTTAAGAACAAATTCTTATTTACAATGACGGCCTACACCGGCCAAACCCAGACGACGCTGGGACAATTGTGCACCGCACTATGGAACTCCCAATCACGGCCGGTTGTGATGCCTGGATTCAAACCAGGGTGTCTGTAGTGACTCGTCAAGCACTAAGATGCAGTGCCTTAGTCCGCTGCAGCACTCGGGAGCCCATGTAATGCTTACAGGACAAAGGTTCTAAAACGGCATATCTAAGGCTCTGGTCTGTACAAGAAGTGAGGGGAAATGGTAAACATGTTCTCTGCTATCCACTTGATGTTTTTATTATTATTTTGGGTATAGGGGAGGGTCACGTTTTATTTTTTTTCAATTGTTCAGTGAGGGTTTTAGGTCAAATTAATTTTGCTGAAGGGAGGGCTATTCATTTTAATTTCAGAGAGGTCTGATTTTCTCCATGAAACCCTTATCATGAATAATGTTCACTCCCCCCTTATGTAAACAAAGTTGGGCTTGCTTGGCATGTCTATCTCACTGTCTATGTAATTGGATAGAGGAGCAATCAGTGCAGCTCTTCACCCCTATTAGCGGGAAAATGTACATCGTCAAATCAAAACCCAACCTTCATTTACAAGTTGTGAAGGATGGATGTTCCAAACTCTGTTTTAGGCAAGATTGACTTTATGACCGAAATTGTCCTATTTACAATTGAAATAGGCCGTTTTCAAAGTGATTCGTTGCTTTTTAAAGTCAGTCGCTCTTTAGAATGTTGTATGTCCCGAACTGAAGGACATACTATATAAATATGGGGATACCATTGATATTCCCCGTGTGAAGTGTTGAATAACTCTCCTTGATATATCTTTAAACCATTGTTCAACACCTGTTTGGAGCTGAGACACCAGAATGTGATTCTTTGCCTTACAAAACAAACCTCTGATTATCTTCTACGTGTTTGTCAATTTTGATTTGGACTTTACAGAGGAACTGAAACCTGAGTTGAATAGATAACCTGATTAAATTATTCCTTAAGGCTGTTACTTTGAGTCAGTGCTTTTATTAAATGCATAGGGAGAAAATGTGTACCGCTCTGTTCAAGTACTTAAAAGGAAGACATCTGTTCACAAGCATTAGCATTCTACAAAAACAGTCATTACAATGAAATGTTCTGGTATAATCATTAAATTGCTACCACAGGGTCAAAATGGTGTCCAGAATACAATAAGGATGTATGTAAATATGTTGTGCTTTGTTCTAGTGCTTTTAAATGCTTTGATTGTTGAGTTTCCCATTTATAAAGTGCAATCGAAAAGTATTCAGACCCCTTGACTTTTTATCATTAAAAAATGTTCCTCATCTATACACAAAACCCCATATATTGCAAATATAAAACAGAAACCTTATTTACATGAGTATTACAAGACCCTTTGCTATGAGATAAAAAATGAGCTCAGGTGCATCCTGTATCCATTGATCATTCTTGAGATGTTTCTACAAATTGATTGGAGTCCACCGGTGGTAATGTAACGATGTGCGCTGAGAGTCGGGAAGCAAGTTCAGGGAGTGAGTATTTTAATAAATAAACACAACGTAATACAAAAATAAGAAACACGAACAATGCACAGACATGACACAGGAACAGAAACAATGATGTCTAGGGAAGGAACCAAAGGGGGCAGGTAATCAAGGAGTTGATGGAGTCCAGTTGAGTGTCATCATGCGCTGATGCGCATAATAATGGTGACAGGGGTGCCATAACGGGCAGCCTGGTGAGCTAGAGGCCGGGGAGAAAGCACACGTGACAATACCCCCACCGACGTGCGGCTCCAGCCGCAGGATGCCGACCAACATGACGATCCCGGGGATCAGCAGTGGACCAGTCACCTCTGCTAAGGCGCTGTCGATCCAGCTGAAGCATGGGAGCATGGCGACCTAGAGAGCATGCGATGGAGCATACGTGACAGTACCCCCCTCCCCGGCGAGTTCGGCTACAGCTGCAGGACGCCAACTACATCGACGATCCCGGGGATCAGGAGCGGACCGGTCGCCTCTGCTGAGGCGCAGAAACTTGATGAACCAGCTGAAGCATGAGAGCCTGACCTCCCCGGTTGCCTCGGTCGAGGCACGGGAACCTGTTCACCCAGCTGAGGCATGGGAGCCTATCAAACCCACTGAGGCATGGCAGCCTGTCGAGCCAGCTGAGGCAAGGGAGCATATCGATCCCGCTGAGGTATGGAAACCCGTCGAGTCAACTGAAGCAGGGGAACCAGTCGAACCCGCCGAGGCATGGGAATCCGACAAACCGGCTGAGGCCTCCCAGGTAGCTCCGGTTCTGACACCCAGACGCGACATCACTTACAAAGCACAAAAATAATAAACACTCCCTGATGCTTCCTTTTGGTGAGGCATCATTCTGTAATGATGGGGCGGTGAGTCGGAAGCTGGTGCAACGTTTTAATAAAACAACAAAACCAAGAACACGACACTAACATAAGGCAGAACACCAATACACAAGAACAATACCAACTGGTGAGTGAACCTTGGAGAATGACATATAAATGGGAGGAAATGTTAGCATGAGAAACATGATTCTCTGGTCTGATGAAACCAAGACAGAACTCTTTGGTCTGAATGCCAAGCGTCACGTCTGGAGGAAACCTGACACCATCCCTACGGTGAAGCATGGTGGTGTCAGCATCATGTTTTTCAGATTAGGGACTGGGAGGCTAGTCAGGATTGAGGGAAAGATGAACGGAGCAAAGTACAGGGAGATACTTGATGAAAACCTGCTCCAGAGCGCTCAGGACCTCAGACTGGGAAGAAGGTTCACCTTACAAAAGGACAATGACCCTATGCACACAGCCAAGACAATGCAGGAGTGGCCCACCCAGAGCCCGGACTTGAACCCGATCAAACATCTCTGGAACTAAAAATAGCTGTGCAGTGATGCTCCCCATCCAACCTGACAGAGTTTGAGCAGAGGATCTGAATAGAAGATTGGGAGAAAGTCCCCAAATACAGGTGTGCCAAGCTTGTAGTGTCATACCCATGAAGACTCAAAGCTATAATTCCTGCCGAAGGTGCTTTAACAAAAGTAATGAGTAAAGGATCTGAATACTTATGAAAATGTGATATTTCATAACCAGTTTGTGCTTTGTCATTGTGGGCTATGATGTGAAGATTGATAAGGGGGAAAAAAATAATTCAATCCATTTGTAACCGACCGCCTTGATTCAGTCTTATGTAGCAAAATTTGAAATTGTGTTTTTTACATTGGAATAAAAGCAGAAACAGCTACAAAATGATATACCGTACACTGCATTTGAGGAACACTGGGAAAGTAATTCTGCTTTTGTAATAAACATATTAAACACATGTAATAACGCATTCACTGACTGTTGTCTGCCTGTGGCCTAACCATGCAATTATAGCTTGCACACTGTGTCATAACCTTCCCCTCCCCCTGTCCTTCTGTAGATACTAACCGCACTGGTACAACCCCGTACGGGTGGCTGACTAAGATAACATATACACTGAAATTCCTAAAACACATTCCTAAAACACACACACTCGACCCCCCTTCGGGATGGGCTCCAAAGACAAAGAACTCTGTCGAGAACCAATGGGATACGGACACCAGGCTGGAGGGGACTGTCTATCACCTACAAGCAACCTACCAGAAGCCAGGAGTACCAGAATCTACCTACGTCATTTCAATGTTTTAAAGGGAACTGCACATCATGTTTCGGGCTCTCTTTCCGACAGTTCCATAAGAGCTAGAAGAACGGGGCCGTGCAGCACGCTTTGCCAGATATCATTACGCTTGAATAAACGGCCTTTATTATACCTTATCCGCCTTGTCCAGAGTCTCAACTTAATCTCATTTCTCATGTATCTATTCATCAACACTTTGAAAGTTGAAACCTCACTTTTTAGAAAATCGCCTTTGAATGGAGAGCTCTTCTTTGTCTACAACCATTCACAGCCTCTTAAGCTTTAGCCTGACACAGCTCTTTAGGGGTTGAACATACTAACTGTACTAACAACAGCAGTCAAGCACCCAAGCTAACTGGCTAACTACTTCCAGATACAAGTGAGAGAACAGCTCACTGAACATTGCTCAACCTAGCAGAGCTGTATAGGCTGTTTTTATGTATTCCAGAGCGTTGGTGACTGCAACTGTGCTATCAGATTGTAAGAGCATTTCGCTCTTGGAGCATTCAGAGCGCACACTCGATGCTCTGGCTGATGAGTAGGGTTGATCCGAGCGTTCTGATCTCACAACGGCAGTCAAGCACCTTAGCTAACTGGCTGACATTGGCTAGCTTGCTAGCTACTTCCAGACACAAATGAGAGTACACACCACTCTGAACATTTTACTCGCCCTAGCAGAGCTGGTTAGGCAGTTTTCATGTTATTCAGAGCGTTGGTGACTGTAACTGTGCTGCTGGTAACAATTTAATTACGCTTTTTTTTGCAGACGTTTACTGACACCAGCCATATTCAACAGGTTTTGAGCGTTCGTAAATTCATCAGTCATTCTGCGCTCTAGACGAGAATGCTCTCGCAGTAGATGGCCAGACTGAATTTATGAATGCAACCGAAATGGTTACTTGCATAGTGGAGTATTTTGTTAAGACATGTAGCTAGCTAGCTAGGTAAACAATTAACCATAATCCCAACTCATGACGTTACTACCCTGCATTAATCTGGAGGTAGCTAACTAACCAGGTTCAATGTTAGCTAGCTATCTTTAGGCTATAACTAGCCAAGCAAATACTAAGATTACACGTAACGTTAGCTAGCTAACTAACAGTACACTTTAACTTGAAATTAAAATGACTTTGTCAAAATTAGAAACATGTAATATACATCATGGTTGGATGCTTTTCCCTGTCACAGATGCCATGGTTGTCCTTAGATTGAAGATGTAATCCAAAGTGTTTTCTCCATCGCCTTAGCTATCATACTCTAATTCCACTGATTTCAAAACTCAGTCCTCCAGCAAGTGGAGCGGGGCGTACACTGGGCAGCAGGGTAGCCTAGTGGTTAGAGCGTTGGACTAGTAACCGGAAGGTTACAAACCCCCGAGCTGACAAGGTACAAATCTGTCGTTCTGCCCCTGAACAGGCAGTTCACCCACTGTTCCTAGGCCATCATTGAAAATAAGAAAAAAAGTGGAGAGCAAAACTTATGCAGTTCTACTAAGCAATATATATATATATATATAAAAGCCAAGTTAGACAGGATGGGAAAAGCTGAAAAAAGACAGAAGTGTGCTATATGGCAGACCAATCCGATCTAATCTCTCGGCATGTCCAGCCCACTCATTATCTCAGTCAATCATGGCTAGCGGGAAGGTTGCTGCTTTTTTCTGTGGCTAAATCAACTAGGCTCGTAATTTAACAATTTTATTCGTATTTACAGATGGCATACATGTTTGTTATTAAGGCACATGAAAGTTCACATGTTCCTGAAGGCATTTCTTCCCAAAAACGCATTTGGATTTTTTTAAAGATTACCTTCAAATGGCTCTCATGTGAAGTAGTGACACACAACATACGTCTAGTTTCCTGAAGCAGGTCACATTTGAGAATAAGGCTGTAACATAATAAAAAGTGGAATACTTTCTGAATGCACTTTATATAAGAATAACGTTTTTGTGAATAAATATGACAGACTTAAGCCACACAGTTGCGTTCTCATACCTTTCTCATGGGAAGATACCTCTGTGTAGGCATCAAATGCAATTTTTTGGGGGGGGATTATTCATGTGAAAAATAATAAAGTTAGGAATATTGCTAGCTGCAACAGAATATGATTGTGGATACCATTTTTATCTGTGTACAGTACGAAGGATGTTAGAGGTAGTTTCCCAAGACAATGCTAACTAGCATTGACTGGAAGTCCACAGGAACAGTTTCCTGTGGAAACATGCTTTCTGTTCCTGTTCATCCGACTCTTAAGTAGATACCTAGTTTCATTTCCAAAATGTCAAACTATCCCTTATAATATGGAGGAAATTACCGGAATTGGAGTTAGATACCATTTTTTTCTGAATAGAACATTCTTAGGCGGGCCGCCTAAGCTGTAAATTATATATATTTTTTTAACCTGTTGACGGGTTAGGGTTCCCATTTGGGAACGACCCCCTCCCACGTTCAGCTGGAAGGTGGCGCATGGAACGCAAAAATATTATATTATATTCTTAGAAATATTTAACCTCCACACATTAACAAGTCCAATAGCTCAAATGAAAGATAAACACCTTGTTCATCTACCTAGCAAGTCAGATTTCTAAAATGTTTTACGGCGAAAACATAGCACATATTTATGTCAAACCACCACCGAAGACACAGCTAATTTGCATAGCCAAGTTGAACAAAATATGCAATCAACAAACGCAGGATTAAAAGAAAAATAATGCACTAACCTTTTGAAAATCTTCATCAGATGACAGTAATAGAACATGTTACACAGTACATTTGTTTTTTTCAATAATATGCTATATATATCCATAAATCTGTTTACAATGACGCATTGTTCAAAAAATGCTACTCAAATGTCCTGAGAAATGACGATAGCTCCGGCAGATAACGTCAGATAACAAGCAATACACATCATAAACTTTGACAAAATATACATGTTCTACATATATATAGAAAGATACACTTCTTCTAAATGCAATCGCTGTGTTACATTTATTTTTAACGTTACAGAATTCGTTCACTAGGCTATAACATGAGACGGCGCTCAGAAATTTGCATTATGTCTCCTCTATCTTGGAGTCCACAGAAACCCAAATTTACCACATAAATATTCCCTTACCTTTGATGTTCTTCCATCAGAAGACCTGAAAGGAATTATACTTACCAAAAACAGCATTTAGTTTTGAAGTCTGTGTCTTTAGGTTATCAAACGCGACATATTTCGGTTGAAATGCAGCCAAAATTCAAGTGGATGCGCACCAAAACGTCAAAATTACATATTATGTGTCGACTAAACTGGTCAAACTAAGTTCAGAATCAAGCTTTAGCATGTTATAAAGGTGGACAACAATCCTAAGCACGAACAGAAACACACACATCGTTTAGTCAATCCTGGACCAAAGAGAGCACTGGAGCCGAGGCGCGCATGAGAGTAACCTGTTTTTTCGTGTGACCGGAAGGTTTCAGCCCACCAAAAGTCTCGTGAGCACGTGATTCTCACAATGAGAAGCCCCATTGAAAGCAGACATCGCGCTGAAGACAGAGAAACTGTTCCTGGGTCTGTCGCTGCTTGGGAAGGGTGGGGGCGATGACATCAAAGTTGGGCCAATTTTTCTGATGACAAGAGAGAGTTTGGGAGAATGGCTGCCCTGAGAGTTCTGCTTTACATACATACATAATTTATATGGTTTTAGAAGCTTTAGAGTGTTTTCTATTCAATAATAATGTTTATATGCATATAGCAATTTTTGACAGATTTTTCTTCTGTTTACTATGGGCACGCAATTCCTCCAAAGGGGGCAGTAGTCAGCCCTATCTTTAACAGGTTTTAACAATACCATCTTTGAGAACTATCAATCAAATAAAAGCTAGACAGTCAGAGAGAATAGAACATTCCAGAAACTGGGCATTCAGGGCACATGCCCATTGATTTTGTGATAATGCTTGAGCAGAGGAACATAGCATTAGTCAAAATGCATGGAATTGCAGGAAATTAGCTTTAAAACTGCAAAAGTGTCTCTCAGCTCCATGAAAAACTATAGAATTGCTGGAAATTAGCTTCAGAGCGGCAAAATGTTCTCTCAGCTCACTGGAAAAATGTGTTGGATTGCAGAAAATTTGCTTTACTACAACAACATTTTCTCTACGCTGCCAAGATACCCAAGTCTGGATTAATGCAGGAGCTCCT
The DNA here is from genome assembly GCF_023373465.1 of Oncorhynchus keta. Classification (NCBI taxonomy): domain Eukaryota; kingdom Metazoa; phylum Chordata; class Actinopteri; order Salmoniformes; family Salmonidae; genus Oncorhynchus; species Oncorhynchus keta. The sequence goes on from NC_068422.1 coordinate 61,560,473, forward strand.
GGGCCCAAGACCATATATATGGGCCTGGTTTTTAACGACATGGGCCCACTCTTGTGCTCAAAACACACCAGAGAGCAGAATTTAGTTGTATCACAAGCACATACATGTCACTGCCAAAGTAAAGGAAACACCAACATAAAGTGTTTTAATGTGGTGTTGGGCCACCTCGAGCTGCCAGAACAGCTTCAATGCGCCATGGCATAGATTCTTCAAGTGGACTAAGAACTATGCCAGGAAAATGCTCCTCACACTATTACATAGACTTTGTATCATAAAGTAATGGAATTAAGACATATATAAATATTCTGATATATATAAATACTCGTAGCAATGTTTATATATTTCTGAATTCCATTCTTTAAATTTTAGATTTGTGTGTATTGTTGTGAATTGTTAGATATTACTGCACTGTTGGAGCTAGGAACACAAGCATTTTGCTATACCCGCAATAACATCTACTAAGTACGTGTGTGAGAACAATATGATTTGATTGGATCCCTCGTACTCAAGTGTTTCCTTTTATTTTTATCAGTTACCAGTATGTCTACCTTCGGGAAGACCACAATTTGGGCTGCATGCGAGCCAAATATAGAAGAGCTTGTTGAGTTGTGGCCATAAACGTAAAATCCATAGAAGGGTTTTGGAACCTCTTAACCTGGTAATTTGACTGTTAAACTCATGGGTACACTAGCAATGGCTGCCAGTCCTGATTTGAATCGAAACTGCATTCTATGGATTATATTTCTATGGTTGGTTTGCCTTTTGCAAATTTCAAAATACAGGAAAAACTTAGTTTGGAAAGAAAATGCCCACTGCTGAAAAGAGAAGACTAATCTGTCTGTAGAACCAATAGAGCAAATGTTTTTTCAACAACTCCTAATTTAGAGTGAACAGCGGCACTGTTTTTCAAAGTACAGTACCCTATCTTGAGATAGGCTATTGCCGTGAAGAATATGTCTGCAATCACCGGTGAGTAGGCTATGGCTTCATCTTCATTATTGTGTTGGTCAGAGTACCACTGGAAAGTTATTTTAGTATATATATATATATATATATGCGGTACCAATGAACAGTTTGGACACACCTACTCATTACAGGTGTGCAGAGTAATCATCAAGGCAAAGGGGGGCTACGTTTGAAGAATATCAGATGTTTAACACATTTTTGGTTACTGCTTGATTGTTATATCAAAGTTGTAAGGGCTTCACTACTATTCTACAATATAGAAAATAGTAAAAACAAAGTAAAACCATGAATGAGTAGGTGTGTCCACACTTTTGACTGGTTCTATATGTACAGTGGGGCAAAAAGGTATTTAGTCAGCCACCAATTGTGCAAGTTCTCCCACATAAAAAGATGAGAGAGGCCTGTAATTTTCATCATAGTGAGAGAAAAAAAATCCAGAAAATCACATTGTAGGATTTTTTATTACTTTATTTGCAAATTATGGTGGAAAATAAGTATTTGGTCACCAACAAACAAGCAGGATTTCCTGCTCTCACAGACCTGTAACTTCTTCTTTAAGAGGCTCCTCTGGCCTCCACTCGTTGCCTGTATTAATGGCACCTGTTTGAACTTGTTATCAGTATAAAATACACCTGTCCACAACCTCAAACAGTCACACTCCAAACTCCACTATGGCCAAGACCAAAGTGCTGTCAAAGGACACCAGAAACAAAATTGTAGACCTGCACCAGGCTGGGAAGACTGAATCTGCAATAGGTAAGCAGCTTGGTTTGAAGAAATCAACTGTGGGAGCAATTATTAGGAAATGGAAGACATACAAGACCACTGATAATCTCCCTCGATCTGGGGCTCCACGCAAGATCTCACACCGTGGGGTCAAAATTATCACAAGAGCGATGAGCAAAAATCCCAGACCAACACTGGGGGACCTAGTGAATGACCTGCAGAGAGATGGGACCAAAGTAACCATCAGTAACTACGCCGCCAGGGACTCAAATCCTACAGTGTCAGACGTGTCCCCCTGCTTAAGCAAGTACATGTCCAGGCCCGTCTGAAGTTTGCTAGAGAGCATTTGGATGATCCAGAAGAAGATTGGGAGAATGTCATATGGTCAGATGAAACCAAAATCAAACTTTTTGATAAAAACTCAAATCGTCGTGTTTGGAGGACAAAGAATGCTGAGTTGCATCCAAAGAACACCATACCTACTGTGAAGCATGGGGGTAGAAACATCATGCTTTGGGGCTGTTTTCCTGCAAAGGGATCAGGACGACTGATCCGTGTAAAGGAAAGAATGAATGGGGCCATGTATCGTGAGATTTTGAGTGAAAACCTCCTTCCATCAGCAAGGGCATTGAAGATGAAACGTGGCTGGGTCTTTCAGCATGACAATGATCCCAAAAATACCGCCTGGGCAACGAAGGAGTAAGAAGCATTTCAATGTCCTGGAGTGGCCTAACCAGTCTCCAGATCTCAACCCCATAGAAAATCTTTGGAGGGAGTTGAAAGTCCGTGTTGTCCAGCAACAGCCCCAAAACATCACTGCTCTAGATGAGATCTGCATGGAGGAATGGGCCAAAATACCAGCAACAGTGTGTGAAAACCTTGTGAAGACTTACAGAAAACCTTTGACCTCTGTCATTGCCAAAAAAAGGGTATATAACAAAGTATTGAGATAAACTTTTGTTATTGACCAGATACTTATTTTCCACCATAATTTGCAAATAAATTCATTAAAAATCCTACAACGTGATTTTCTGGATTTTTTTTCTCGTTTTGTCTGTCATAGTTCAAGTGTACCTATGATGAAAATTACAGGCCTCTCTCATCTTTTTTAAGTGGGAACGTGCACACTTGGTGGCTGACTAAATACTTTTTTTGCCCCACTGTATATACAGTGCCTTCAGAAAGTATTCAGACCCCTTGACTTGTTCCACATGTTAAAGTGAGGGGGAAAAGTATTTGATCCCCTGCTGATTTTGTATGTTTGCCCACTGACAAAGAAATGATCAGTCTATAATTTTATTGGTAGGTTTATTTCAACAGTGAGAAACAGAATAACAACAAAAAAATCCAGAAAAACGCATGTCAAAAATGTTATAAATTGATTTGCATTTTAATGAGGGAAATATGTATTTGACCCCTATGCAAAACATGACTTAGTACTTGGTGACAAAACCCTTGTTGGCAATCACAGAGATCAGATGTTTCTTGTAGTTGGCCACCAGGTTTGCACACATCTCAGGGGGGATTTTGTCCCACTCCTCTTTGCAGATCTTCTCCAAGTCATTAAGGTTTCGAGGCTGACGTTTAGCAACTTGAACCTTCGGCTCCCTCCACAGATTTTCTATGGGATTAAGTTCTGGAGACTGGCTAGGCCACTCCAGGACCTTAATGTGCTTCTTCTTTATCCACTCCTTTGTTGCCTTGGCCGTGTGTTTTGGGTCATTGTCATGGTCTGATAGTTTTTATGTGACTTTTGACAAACTGCATGCGGGCTGTCGTGTGCCTTTTACTAAGAAGTGGCTTCCATCTGACCCCTCTACCATAAAGGCCTGATTGGTGGAGTGCTGCAGAGATGGTTGTCCTTCTGGAAGGTTCTCCCATCTCTACAGAGGAACTCTAGAGCTCTGTCAGAGGAACCATCAGGATCTTGGTCACCTCCCAGACCAAGACCCTTCTCCCCCGATTGCTCAGTTTGGCCGAGCAGCCAGCTCTAGGAAGAGTCTTCTCCATTTAAGAATGATGGAGGACACTGTGCTCTTAGGAAACACATTTTTTGGCACCCATCCCCAGATCTGTGCCTCGACACAATCCTGTCTCGGAGCTATACGGCCTCATGGCTTGTTTTTCGACCTCATGGATTGGGTTTTGCTCTGAAATGCACTGTCAAATGCGGAACCTTATATAGACAGTTGTCCAAATCAAGTCCAATCATTTGAATTTACCACAGGTGGACTCTGTCACGCCCTGACCTTAGAGCTTTTTATGTCTCTATTTTGGTTTGGTCAGGGTGTGATTTGGGTGGGCATTCTCTGTTCCTCTATCTATGTTTTGGTATTTCTTTGTTTTGGCATGGACAGCTGTCCCTGGTTCTCAATCAGGGACAGCTGTCAATCGTTGTCTCTGATTGTGAACCATACATAGGTAGCTTTTTTCCATAGGTTCTTTTGGTGGTAGTTATTTTCTGTGTTGTCTTTCTGCACCTGACAGGACTGTTTTGGTTTTCATTCATTCTCTTTGTGATTTGTGATATTTAGTGTTCAGTTGAAATATAAGTATGAACACTTACCACTCTGCGCTTTGGTCCACACCTTCTTCAACAGACGATCGTTACAGACTCCTATCAAGTTCTAGAAACATCTCAAGGATGATCAATGTAAACAGGGTGCACCTGAACTCAAGTTCAAGTCTCATATCAAAGGGACTGAATTCTTATGTAAATAAGGTATTTCTGTTTGTGGTTATTTTACATTTGCAAAAAAAAATCTAAACCTGTTTTTGCTTTGTCATGATGGGGTATTGTGTGTCAAACTTTAGATTAAGGCTGTAAAATAACAAAATGTGGAAATTGATTAATTTGAGATTTTTGGAAATTCAGCCTCTGTTATCTCATGCATATATAAGCTCAGGAGTGAAAATCTGCTTAACAAGTTACATACTATTTTGCATGGACTCACTTTGTGTGGCTAACATGATTTTTGAATGACTACCTCATCTGTGTACCTTTAACGATGTGCGCTGAGAGTCGGGAAGCAAGTTCAGGGAGTGAGTGTTTTAATAAATAAACAACATAATACAAAATAAGAAACACAACGCACAGACATGACACAGGAACATAAACAATAACTCCTGGGGAAGGAACCAAAGGGAGTGACATCTACCTGTATAGGGAAGGTAATCAACTGGGAAAACGCTGGATGTCATGGTCAAAACACAACACATTACTGAGTGCCATTCTCAAACATATTTTCAATCATAGTTATTGTAATCATTTAAATACAAAATGTTTCACTTCGAAATCTGGTGAAGTTTTAATCATTAAGGACTAAAAGTAAAAAAATCACGGAATGGAGCCAAGCACAGGAAAAATACTAGTGAAAAACCTGGTTCAGTCTGCTTTCCACCAGACACTGGGAGATTAATTCAGCTTTCAGCAGGACAATAACCTAAAATACAAGGCCAAATCTACACTGGAGTTGGTTATCAAGAACATATTGAATGTTCCTAAGTGGCTGAGTTACAGTTTTGACTTAAATCTGCTTGAAAATATATGGCAAGACATGAAAATAGTTGTCTATCATTCATCACCAACCAGAGCTTGAAGAATTTTGAGAGAAAAACATAATTGTTGAATGGGTGAGAATGTTTTAGTTTTATATCCATTTTGAATTCAGGCTGTAACATAACAGCATTTGGAAAAAGTCAAGGGGGTTGAATACTTTCTGACGGCACTATTTATATATACAGCCAGAATTCAAAATGGATAAAAAAACATTTTATATATAAAGTACTTCAGTTAAAATACTTTAAACTACTACTTAAGTCACATATGTCAGAGTCAAGGCCCGCGGGCCACATCCGGCCCGCGAGAAGGTTTTTTACGGCCCCTGGGATGATCTTGATTTATTATTAGAACCGGCCCGCAGACCGCAGCAAGCCGGCAGCCCGCAGATCTTTTACACGCACCAATACTACATTTCCCACAATGCAACGGTGACGCACCGAGCAGTAGGCTGCTTCATTTCAATATTTATTGGCACAGCAGTTGTCAGCATCACAGTAAAATTAACTTTCAGATACCCATCAAAAATGGCAAAACGGAAGGTGGACACTGAGAACCGGGGTTTCAAACAAGGTGGGAGTCGGAGTATTTGTTCACGGAGGTAGCTGGAAAACCTGTGTGTCTTCTGTGTGGAGAAAGTGTGGCGGTACTGAAAGAGTATAATCTGAGACGACATTATGAAACGAAACACGCGGACAAAAACAAGAATATGGACATGGAACAAAGGCTACAAAAGGCAGAGGAATTAAAACGAGGCCTCAAATCTCGACAGGCTCTGTTCAAAAAGCCAAATCACAAGGCCAGGCTGCTGTCAAGGCCAGTTTTATTTTGGCAGAAGAGATCGCTAAATCAGCCCGGCCATTTACGGAGGGGGATTTCATCAAAAACTGCATGATTAAAGTTTGTGACGAAGTTTGCCCAGAAAAAAGGCAACTCTTTTTAAATGTGAGTCTGAGCAGAAACACCATTGCCGAGAGAGTAGACCAGTTGTCCATCAATCTAAAAGAGCAGCTTGTGAAAAAGGGAAAAGATTTCATTGCATATTCCTTGGCTGTGGATGAGAGCACCGACATTTCTGACATTGCCCAGTTGTCAATTTTCATCCGCGGAGTGGACTCCAGCCTAAGCGTGACAGAGGAGTTTTTGGCTTTACGTCCTATGCATGGCACAACTACGGGGCATGATTTGTATGAAGAGGTGTCAAGATGTGTAAATGAGATGGAGCTGCCTTGGGAAAAACTCGTGGGTTTGACAACCGACGGAGCACCTGCGATGTGTGGACACAGGAGCGGACTGGTGGCGAAGATACGGGAAAAGATGCAAGAGGAAAACGCGACAGGTGAGCTGACAGCTTATCATTGTATCATACACCAGGAAGCGTTGTGCGGTAAAGCCTTGAAAATGGAGCATGTAATGAGCATCATCACGCGCACAGTTAACTTTATCAGAGCCAAAGGTTTGAATCACCGCCAGTTCAAGGCATTTCTGACGGAGTTAGAAACGGAGCATGGTGATTTGCCTTATCACACAGAGGTGCGATGGCTAAGCCAGGGAAAGGTGCTTCAAAGATGTTTCGAGCTTCGTGAGGAGATTTGTCTGTTCTTGGACAGCAAAGGGAAAGACACAACACAACTCCGAGACGAAATGTTTCTGTGTGAAATGGCTTTTCTGTGTGACATTACGAGTCATCTGAATGCAATGAACTTGCAGCTGCAGGGTCGGGATCGTGTCATCTCTGATATGTACAGTACAGTGAAGGCATTTAAAACCAAACTGACTCTGTGGGAGACGCAGATGCGGAAAGAAAATTTGAGCCACTTTCCCAGCTGCCAGACCATGAAAGAGAAGCTCTCTACCAGTGCGTTCCCGAGCGCACAGTTGGCTGATAAAATAGGTATGCTTGCCGCTGACTTTCGACGCCGATTTGCTGACTTTGAAGCACAAAAGCAGGTTGGAACTGCTCGGTAACCCATTTGCTGTTGACGTGGAAAGCTCACCACCAAACCTCCAAATGGAGTTGATTGACCTCCAATGCAATGATGCACTGAGGGCAAAATATGCGGCAGTGGGTGCTGCGGAGTTCGCCCGTTTCCTCCCGACACAATGCCCCAGCTGCGCATCCAGGCTGCTCAAACGTTGTCTATGTTTGGCAGCACATACCTGTGTGAACAACTGTTTTCTTTGATGAACTTGAACAAAACATCACACAGAAGTCGACTTACTGCTGAACACCTCCACTCAATTCTGAGGATTTCCTCAGCTCAGAGCCTTACCCCGAACATTGATGAACTTGTGGAAAAGATGGGACACCACCAAGTATCACCCTCAACCTCAAACAAGTGAACATTACTGTGCAATCACATATTTAGAGTTTTTACTCAGTTCAAGTTTAAAAGTTAAAAGTTTAATATTTGTTTTCACTGCATGTTACTTCTCCTTAAACAAAGTGTTGTTTTTGATTAATAGATTTTTGCACTTTATTTTATTGTATTTCAATCCAATTATATTTTAAAAATATTTCAGTTGAGTGGATGATAGAAAATTGCTATTATTGTTTTTTTTTCTTTGAAGTAAATTTAGCCCACTTTTGCTAAAATAGAAAATATAGGCTACTGATGGTGCCTTGAATACCGGTTTCTTTCATTTAATGTTCATGTTATGGGGATTTTTATATAAAGGAAATTTGTCTTTTGTGTCTGTTGAAAATTAAAGATTACTGACAGAGCCATAAGAAAATATTGCTTTATTTATCTGATCATATTGGAATATATTTGTTAGGTTTTCAGTAGGTTCAATTAGGTTCACTAGACTATATGCGTCATTTAAAAAATTTTCAATGAACATTCGAACAGTCCGGCCCTCGGCTTGTAGCTAAATTTTTTATTTGGCCCTCCGTCCATTTGACTTTGACACCCCTGACTTAAGTATTTTTGGGGGGTATCTGTACATTACTTAACTATTTATATTTTTGACAACTTTTACTTATACTTCACTACATTCCTAAAGAAGTAATATATTTTTGCTCCATACAATTTCCCTGAGACCCAAAAGTACTCATTTACATCTTGAATGCTTAGCAGGACAGGAAAATGGTCCAATTCATACACTTATCAAGATAATTTTAAAAAACACGTTCTTTTAACCTCTAGCGACGAGCAATCCCGTATCCGGGAGCGTAATCATAGACTCAAGCGCATTACCATAACGCAACGTTTCCTATTCATGAAAATCGCAAATGAAATGAAATAAATATATTCAAACACAAGCTTAGCCTTTTGTAAACAACACTGTCATCTCAGATTTTCAAAATATGCTTTTCAACCAAAGCTACACAAGCATTTGTGTAAGAGTATTGATAGCCTAGCATAGCATTAAGCCTAGCATTCAGCAGGCAACATTTTCCCAAAAACAAGAAAAGCATTCAAATAAAATAATTTACCTTTGAAGAACTTCAGATGATTTCAATGACGAGACAAGGCAGTTAGATAGCAAATGTTCATTTTTTCCAAAAAGATTATTTGTGTTGGCGAAATAGCTCAGTTTTGTTCATCACGTTTGGCAAAGAAAAAGACCGGAAAATTCAGTCACTACAACGCCAAACCTTTTTCCAAATGAGCTCCATAATATCGACAGAAACATGACAAACGTTGTTTAGAATCAATCCTCAAGGTGTTTTTCACATCTATTCGATAATATATCAGTCGTGACAGTTGTTCTCATCAGAAGCAAACGGAAAAATACTGCAGCTGGAGATAATGCAATAATTGCAACGGAGGACACCAATGACCTGGTAGATGTAGTCTCTTATGGACAATCTTCCAATGATATGCCTACAAATACGTCACAATGCTGTCGACACCTTGGGGAAGCAACAGAAAGCCTAAGCTCATTCGTGGCCCATTCACAGCCATATAAAGGAGTCATTGGCATGAGGCGGTTTCAAACAATGCGGCACTTCCTGATTGGATTTTTATCTGGGTTTCGCCTGTAACATCAGTTCTGTGGCACTCACAGACAATATCTTTGCAGTTTTGGAAACGTCAGAGTGTTTTCTTTCCAAAGCTGTCAATTATATGCATAGTCGAGCATCTTTTCGTGACAGAATATCTTGTTTAAAACCGGAACGTTTTTCATCCAAAAATTAAAATAGCGCCCCCTATATCCAAGAAGTTAAATGTAACCTTTTATTTATACAGGTTTTTCTCATTGAGATAACATCTCTTTTTCAAGAGAGACCTTGTCTAATAGCAGCAGGGGTAACAAAGTTTCAGACAAAACAACTTAAATACACTAACACAACATTAAACAAAATTACAGACACATACAGTACAACAATTACATATTACGTTAAAAAAACACTAATGTCTTGACTAAAAAACAGCTGTCCTAAAGACAATTGCACTCTTCTATGATATTGACATCAATCAAGTGTTTAAACTCCACCAACAAGGCTTGATCATACAATTTTTAAATGTTCAGGAGAGAATTACAGGTCCACGGAGCTGAGCAACTAAAACTTTTTCTACCATGACCTGTTCTAATTTGTGGTACTGTGAAAAGCAAATGAGAATGGGACCATAATTTATATTTATTTTAATTAAATTTTTTACCTTTATTTAACCTTTATTTAACCAGGTAGGACAAGAACAAGTTCTCATTTGCAACTGCGACCTGGCCAAGATAAGCATAGCAGTGTGAACAGACAACACAGAGTTACACATGGAGTAAACAATTAACAAGTCAATAACACAGTTGAAAAAAAGGGGGAGTCTATTTACAATGTGTGCAAAAGGCATGAGGAGGTAGGCAAATAATTACAATTTTGCAGATTAACACTGGAGTGATAAATGATCAGATGGTCATGTACAGGTAGAGATATTGATGTGCAAAAGAGCAGAAAAGTAAATAAATAAAAACAAGTATACAACAACAACAAGTATAAAAACAGTATGGGAATGAGGTAGGTGAAAATGGGTGGGCTATTTACCAATAGACTATGTACAGCTGCAGCGATCGGTTAGCTGCTCAGATAGCTGATGTTTGAAGTTGGTGAGGGAGATAAAAGTCTCCAACTTCAGCGATTTTTGCAGTTCGTTCCAGTCACAGGCAGCAGAGTACTGGAACGAAAGGCGGCCAAATGAGGTGTTGGCTTTAGGGATGATCAGTGAGATACACCTGCTGGAGCGCGTGCTACGGATGGGTGTTGCCATCGTGACCAGTGAACTGAGATAAGGCGGAGCTTTACCTAGCATGGACTTGTAGATGACCTGGAGCCAGTGACCATGATGAGAGAGGTTGTATCTCTGGACATGCTGGTTGTAATGGGTAAGGTCACCGCATGTGTGGGAGGTGGGACAAAGGAGGTAACAGGGGTATGAAGAGTGGAACTAGGGGCTCCATTGTGAACTAAAACAATGTTGACTAACCTGAACAACAGTATACAAGGCATATTGACGTTTGAGAAAGACATACAGCGAGGCATACTGTAATCACAGGTGTTGAATTGGGAAAGCTAGCTAAAACAGTAGGTGAGGCTAATCAGCTAGCACAACAAAACAGCAGGGAAAATGGCGTTGACTAGGCAACGGGGCCGACAGATAAAACAAACAAGCAGAGTGGGGTACCGTGATTAATGGACAGTCCAGCGTGCATCAGCTATGTAGCCAAGAGATCAGTGTCCAGGGGGCAGCGGTGGATGGGCAGGGAAGCTGGACTGGCGAGTGTTATCCAGGTAAAAAAAAAATAACAATGACTAAATAGCTTGTAGCTAGTTAGCTGGTTAGCGTCTGGAGGTTCTTGAGTGTGTTCTAAAAAATAAAAAATAATAGCGATTCCGTATCACATTGGGTGCGGCAGGTTTCCGGAAGGTATAAACAAATAAAAAATCAAAAAGAGATAGAAAGTAAATATGGGTCCAGAGAGTGTTTGGGACGCGGCGATTCAGACGGTTAGCAGGCCTGTGCTAACAAGCTAACAGTTCGTAGGCCCGGGCTAGACAAGGTAGCAGTTAGCGGACCGGAGCTAGACAAGTTAGCGGTTAGCAGGCCGAATTAGCAAGCAGGGAGATAGCGAGGGCTAGAGAGTTAGCCTTAGGGGGACATCGCGATGAGGTGAGTCTGTTAATTCCTCTTCATGTGGTGACATCGATAGACCGGTCGTGGGCCCGGGTATTGTAGCCCCGGAGTATGCTGCAGGTGCTCTGGCCGGGCTAGCTTCAGGCTAAGTGGGTGGAAATGCTAGCCAGGGGTAATCATCCGGGGTTGCAGTTTAGCTAGATAGCTAGTTGTGAAGATCCAGCTGAAAAATGTTCCGTTTGCGGTGGGAATCCGGGGATGAAAAATAAATAGGTCCGTTATGCTCTGGTTAGAGTCGCGTTGTTCGAACTGGCGAGAGCTTTCCGGACTAAAGGTTAGCTGATGACCGGTTAGCTGAAGACCGCTAGCATAGCTGGTGGTTAGCTGGCTAGCTTCAGTTGAGGGGTTCCGAAGTAAATATAAATACTTTAGGAAAAATAGCTACATTGGGCAGGAGAGTATTTGGGAGCTTAGGTTTAGCTAAATGTTTTTAAAGAGGTATGCAAAGAAAAATATGTAAAAAAAAATAAAAAGAAACGTTATATACAAGGGACAAGACGAGAGGACGACTTACTGCTACGCCATCTTGGATTACAAGATTGGATTACCATTTACCGACCTGATTAAAAAAGAACAGAGATAAAATGGCATTTTACCCAGTATGGCCTTATAAGTCAGTGCATACCAGTGTTTAAGCCTACGCAAGGTCAATGACGACCAGCTAACAGCTCTGTAGAAATCACAATGATGTGGTCAATGTTTTTGATTTGTAATGAACCTGAGGGCCTGGCTGGCTGACGGCTCTGGCAGCTCCTGGCTGGCGGCTCTGGCGGCTCTGGCAGCTCCTGGCTGGCTGGCGGCTCTGGCAGCTCCTGGCTGGCGGCTCAGGACAGACGGGCAGCTCTGGCGGGTCAGGACAGATGGGCGGCTCTGGCGGCTCAGGACAGACGGGCGGCTCTGGCGGCTCAGGACAGACGGGAGCACCTGTAGGGAGAAGACGGAGAGACAGCCTGGTGCGGGGGGCTGTCACCGGAGGGCTGATGCGTGGAGGTGGCCCCGGATAGACCGGACCGTGCAGGCACACTGGAGCTCTTGAGCACCGAGCCTGCCCAACCTTACCTGGTTGAATGCTCCCGGTAGCTAGGCCAGTGCGGCGAGGTGGAATAGCCCGCACTGGGCTGTGCTGGCAAACCGGGGACACCATGCGTAAGGCTGGTGCCATGTACACCGGCCCGAGGAGACGCACTGGAGACCAGATGCGTAGAGCCGGCTTCATGGCACCTGGCTCGATGCCCACTCTTACCCGGCCGATACGAGGAGCTGGAATGTACCGTACCGGGCTATGCACACGCACCGGGGATACCGTGCTCTCCACCTCATAACACGGCGCCTGCCCTGTCTCCTACCTGCCTTCGCCGCACTCCCCGTGTGCCTCCCCCAATACATTTTTGGGGCTGCCTTTCGGGCTTCCTTCCGCGCCGCCGTGCTGACTTAATTCGCCGGTATCCCCCGGTATCCCTCCTCACACTGCTCCAGAGAATCCCAGGCGGGCTCCGGCACTCTCCCTGGGTCTACCCGACCACCTGTATCTCCTTCCAAGTAGTGACATAGTCCAGATCTCACTCCCATGTCCAGGAGTCCTGCGATCTCTGCTGCTGCCCGTTACCACGCTGCTTGGTCATTTTCTGGTGGGTGGTTCTGTAACGGTTGTCTTGGGAAGAAGGAGAGGACCAAAGCGCAGCGTGGTAAGTGTTCATCTTATTTTAATGAAACTTAACACTTTCAAAAACAAAACAACAAAATGAAAACCTAAACAGTTCTATCTGGTGCCGACACACAAAGACTGAAAATAACCACCCACCAAACACAAAGGAAAACAGGCTACCTAAAAATGGTTCTCAATCAGGGACAACGATAGACAGCTGCCTCCGATTGAGAACCATATCAGGCCAAACACAGAAGAAAATATAGAAAAACTAACATAGACTGCCCACCCCAACTCACACCCTGACCATACTAAATAAAGACAAAACAAAGGAATAAAGGTCAGAACGTGACACACACAGATTATGTTGTATGATGTTAAATGCTCTTTGGGCATTTTCAAAAGCTAAAGATAAACTAAAACCACTAGAATAAAGAACAGTATCATCTGCATAAAAATTAACATCCGCTGTTTCTACATGACCCCCACTTGGTCATCCCTTCTGCCTCTGATCTGGCACTCACAAAACACAAATGCTTTGTTTGTAAATTATGACTGAGTGTTGGAGTCTGCCCCTGGCTATCCATAAATTGAAGAAACAAGAAAATTGTGTCGTCTGGTTTGCTTAATATAAGGATTATCATACTTTTCTGAAGTATATTATAGTAATTACATTTACTTTTGATATTCAACAATATTTAACCTATTGAACCTCTGGGGGCAGTATTTCATTTTTGGATGAAAAATGTTCCCGTTTTAAACAAGATATTTTGTCAAGAAAAGATGCTCGACTATGCATGTATTTGACAGCTTTTGAAAGAAAACACTCTGACATTTCCAAAACTGAAAATATATTGTCTGTGAGTGCCACAGAACTAATGCTACAGGCGAAACCAAGATGAAACTTCAAACAGGAAGTGAGCCAGATTTTTGAGGTGCTGTGTTCCAATGTCTCCTTATATGGCTGTGAATGCGCCAGGAACGAGCCTACACTTTCTGCCGTTTCCCCAAGGTGTCTGCAGCATTGTGACGTATTTGTAGGCATATCATTGGAAGATTGACCATAAGAGACTACATTTACCAGGTGTCCGACTGGTGTCCTCCGTCGAAATTGGTGCGTAATCTCCAGCTGCATATATTTTCCCATGTGATTCAGAGGAGAAACCAAACTGCCACGAATGACTTATCATCGAATAGATATGTAAAAAACACCTTGAGGATTGATTCTAAACAACGTTTGCCATGTTTCTGTCGATATTATGGAGTTAATTTGGAAATAAGTTTGGCGTTTTGATGACTGAATTTTATTAGCCAAACGTGATGAACAAAAGTGAGCGATTACTCCTGCACAAATAATATTTTTGGAAAAACTGAACATTTGCTATCTAACTGATAGTCTCCTCATTGAAAACATCCGAAGTTCTTCAAAGGTAAATGATTTTATTTGAATGCTTTTCTTGTTTTTGTGCCTGCTGAATGCTAGGCTTAATGCTAGGCTTAATGCTATGCTAGCTATCAATACTCTTACACAAATGCTTGTTTTGCTATGGTTGAAAAGCATATTTTGAAAATCTGAGATGACAGTGTTGTTAACAAAAGGCTAAGCTTGAGAGCCAATATATTTATTTCATTTAATTTGCGAGTTTCATGAATAGTTAACATTGCGTTATGGTAATGAGCTTGAGGCTATAATTACGATCCCGGATGCGGGATTGCTCGTCGCAACAAGTTAAATCCAAATCGTATTAGACTTTTACTCAAGTAGATTGTTACTGGGTGACTTTCACTTTTAATTGAGTCATTTTCTATTAAGGTATTTTAACTTGACTTTATTATGAAAATTGGGTTATTTTCCACCACTATGCATATACTGTATATTTCTTCCTAATTTTGTGCGTCGATTCATTGGCCTGGGCTGTTGTTTGAATTTAAGACCAGATCGCTTTTATTGATCTCAGTTTCTCGTTGTCAGAGGAGCCACTAAGTTCTGTCATTTGTCCGGTATAGAAAAAATATGCTAATGCCTTCTTTCATGTAAATTATCTACTGTAGAATTGCATGAAATGCGTATATAAAAAGCACATTTTTTTATGGACCCTGCAAAAAGAAAATCCTCATGTGTGACATCCCCAGAAACACCTCTGCTCAACTGTAGCCTATGCCACATCACAAATGTTATTATAGTGTTATTATCTAATGGCTTTTTCCCCGGGACCTATGATTTATCCTAACCTGAAGATACCTTTCTAGCTAATAGAGTATGTTAGAGTTTACACTTCCTCTTCCAATGAACGGGTAAGTCTAAATAATTAAACTGTCCACCAAATCGAGTAATTAAAAAATGTTGATTACTACTACTTGCCATTATCATTTACCTGATGATAAGATAAGACTTTTTTTTTTTTGGTAACATATGATGGGGATCCGTGGGTCGTCGGTTTCCCTAGCCGGGGTTCCCTGGGCAAGGAAAGGTTGAAGAGCCCTCATCTAGAGAGACGCTTATGAAGTGGCTTTATGTTCTTTGTCTATGAAGTGTATATTGTATGTGCATACATGTAGAGAGGAGGAGAGCTGCACATGTAATCGTTCTAAGACACCTGATTCTTCCTCAGACATGGCAGAAGAAAAAAAAACCTACATCAGTTTAGACACGAGTGGATGCTCAATGTCTGCAGCCCGCTGCTTTCCTCCTTTCCAGAGCGAGGGGCACTTTCCCCTTTTTTTCAAGACTGTGTGTCTATGAAGGAGCTGTACAGCATCCAAAACCCAGCATGAGAGCATTTGATATTCATAGAACGAAAGCGGAGAAAGTGAAACAACATGCTTTACGCATGATATTACACTGTAATTATGATATGGATGCGGTCATAGAGAAATCACGAAACACACTTGGTGAAGGCAATAAACGTGGACATTACTTGGGTGGAGGAACCTCAAAGCCCACCGCCTATGTGCCTGCTCACCATTTGGCATAATGTAGGATCAGACACACAGTGATGTATCTCTCATTTCTGTTAGATAAAAAGAGACTCGGTCTATAAGGAGCCTCGTACTGGGAATTGACAGGTACATTTTGATTTGTTTGTTTACCATCAATATTACCTAATCAGAGAATGGGATTTTTCCGTGGGATGTTCAAAGAAACCATCAGAATTAGCAATCCATCACCCTCTCAATATGCAGAGAGAGAAAGAGGGGAGGTTGGGTGGTGGATACAGAGACCTTCATGCCGACAGAGCAGTATGCTGGCAGATCTACTCTGCCTCTTTTATCAAAGATAAGTAGTATTGATTAACTTTGAGTCTGGAAAAGTATTGGTTTTAAGAGCTGACATTTAATAATCTCCACCTAATCCATGTTTTGCTGGGAGCTACTTGAGATCTTGGTGAGTCCTCTATTGTTTCTCTCTTCTCCCCCGTGTGCACTGTGTGTGAATGATTACAGTGGGATACATACACCACTCGGTGGGTTATAATAGTGGGAGATAACAGTAAATGGTGCTTCATTTGACCTACAGTAGCTACATAAGAAATGCTATTACCAGTACTTAGTTTTTAACTTGACAACATATAGTGAAATACACATATCCTAATGTGTTCACCTAGGTATCCTGGCCTACTGCAAGGTTTCACGGCAGGGATTGTGAATTCAGGCCCTGCGCCTGTCCATTAACGAGGTGCAGCCTTCTCGCTGCCGCCCTCTGTGCCCAGTGTCTCAGTGGAGGCGCACTGAAATACAACACACCAAATGAGATGTGACTTGCACCGTGATACTGTTCTATTTATACTGGACGACATTGAGCGAGATGCAAAAGCGCTCACCTGCTGCTTGATTAGGTTTGGTGTCTATCCAGCCCGTGGAGGACTGCACAATTTTCACCCTCAGATTCAAGGGTAGGAGTCATCCATCCCTCCCCCAAAACGGAAACAAAACAATAGATCATTATCTAGTGTGAAATTCCATCTCTCATATGTGAGGTGGGAGCGTAGGAAAAAACATGTTAGAATCTGTGTTTGAGTGTGTGTCTTGGCTTTTCTTTTCACTGCAGGCTTGCTCCCCAGGGTTTGA
This sequence comes from Oncorhynchus keta, assembly GCF_023373465.1. Taxonomy (NCBI): domain Eukaryota; kingdom Metazoa; phylum Chordata; class Actinopteri; order Salmoniformes; family Salmonidae; genus Oncorhynchus; species Oncorhynchus keta. The sequence goes on from NC_068422.1 coordinate 61,577,571, forward strand.
GCAGAGGCCCCTCAAATAGGTTGCAAGGGGAAATCACAGCAGCCAGTCTCCATCACTCAGCCCTTGTTGAGGCTGTTTTTGTTCCCCTTCAATTGACACAGGTTAGGAAGAAACACAGGAAGCGTGAGTTTTTAAGAGAATGGCTGCAGCAGGATTAATGATCAGAGCAGCAAACTTGGCTTTTGCTTGCATCAGGTAATCAATGACGCTCAGACAGGCAGATGGAAGGCCAGTATAGGGGCCCAGTGATAGCATGCAGAGCAGTAGCAGTGACTAATCTCCCTTTATTTCTCACTAAGACAGAGGGCCTGGGCTACCCAAACAGACAAGGTTAAACACTGCTGATACCAGAGTAGAATCACGGGGGCTTTACACAACCTAATGATGATATTATATTCCTTTATGGTCCTTATTGTGGAATGTAGCGTAACAATTATTGTATTTGTCTTATTGTTTATGGTGAAAAAGATCAACCCTTAACTACCTATATTTGGGTATATGACAAGATGATATGATATGATCTGACTGTACCAAGCAGCTAAAAATGGCAATGCATGACAACAAACAGACATGTCATCACGTGTAAATTGTCGTAACACTGCCTGCATTGTTTGTGGAAAATGTATTGCTCAGTATCTCAAAGTGGACCATCTGCTGCATGTAATTGGGTTATAAAAAGTTAGTCAATTCAAATATTTCAATCAGAGACAGTTCTTAGAATTTCTAACACACTGGGCTTTGATTGACGTGACGGTTTGTTCAGTGTTCAATTGCATTTTCATAGATCTCATGTCATGTTGACTAGATTTTGCGTTTATTGCTGGTTCCTTTCTTAGCTTTACTTTACTCTTACTTGTGATGTTCTGGAAAGGTGCCTGCTTTCATTTCCCCATTGCAGTCACATCCAAATGTAAATGAATATAAATAAAAGTTACAGCTTCAATGCTTTTTTTTAGGCTACAGAGTATACAGTATGTATGAATAATGTTTACACAATGACTGTCATTAGCTACATTTGTGTCGTTATACATTCATTTAGAACCGGCTGCAGGTGGAAAACATGGGGGGAATTGTTTTATATATATACTGTATTAGTCCTGAAAAAGAAGTGAATCTTCTCTTGAATAACAATGTATTTATATGACTGACTAGGCCTGGAATTATTTTAACATTTTCTCCTGGCACGTATATGAGGTCATCTGAACTATTAGTTTTCACATCAGTTGAACCTGGAGTTCCATCCAGGAGTTTATGTATGCGAAGGCAGCTCACATTACTGTGATGAAGCGGGCCATTCATTTGAACACGCTGACCTTACAAAGGAAAACTGTCTCAAATCTCAGAAGTATCATAGGATCAATCGAGCTGACTCAAGTGTTTTACCAGTGTGATTCTCAGTCAAGGGTGTCAGTGCAGGATAATACCGCCATCTATCATGGTGATGACACTAAGTATTGGCTCCCGTTGACAGATGCTGAAGAATGGGACTCCTCTAAGACAGACTTCACACTCACTAGATCAGCAGCCTGGCTCTCTCACAAGAAGACACAACCCCTCCCAAATCCATTCAAGAACTGGAATATAGAGCCAGACCTCGTTAATGCCTTTTCTTTTCATGCGTGACTTTATATTGCCGATTTCAACTGAGAACGATTCATCCTGTTTTTAATCTATGGCTGCCATTGATAAGAAATCGACACGGCTCATAACTTTGTCTCTTGTTTTGTATTAGCTGATATGGTGGTGACATAATGAAATACAGTGGAACAGAGGGTAGAAGCCTCTCACAATGCAGGATTGGTAGTCCTGTCACTACCTTCAGCAGTTTAAGGTTCCGATGAGAACTCAGTGAAACTGTTCCTTACCTGTTGTCATTCCTTGCCTGTTTCCCCACAATTAGTCATTAAGAAGGAATCGACATAGTGACTTGTTTGACAAGACGTGTTTTCTGATATAGATTGTTGTAAGGAAAGCCTAATTGGTGTAGACTGAGAGCAGAATTCTCCATTTAAAAAAAAAGAAGCAATGAAACAACTTAACGATTGACATCCCTCTGGTAGAATATCTCTGCGGAGAACTGCTACTCCACACTGGCTACCACATCTGGCAATTTGAGACACCAAAATAACTAACCATATGACTCACCATAGGTATGTTGCCTGTTGTCTTGTCACTTCAGATCTGAATGATATCACCCTTGACATTGTGTCAAACCACATGAACTTGTAACTTTGAATGGTTAGCGATGAAAAGGTTGAGTATTGTCCTATTAACCGTAATATATTTCATTTCAGAACAGCAGATTTTTACCTTGTCAGCTCTGGGATTCCATCCAACAACCTTTTAGTTACTGGCCCAACGCTCTAACCACTCGGTTACCTGCCGCCCCAATTTAGTCTACTTACACAATTTTGTATATGCAAATCAGTGTCCAAAAGTGTCGAGGATAAATTATACATTGAAGGGGGAAATGTTGAATGCACAGTACCAGTCAAAAGTTTGGACACACCTACTCATTCAAGGGTTTTTATTTCTTTCTTTATTTTCTACATTGTAGAATAATAGTGAAGAAATCAAAACTATGAAATAACACATTATGGAATCATGTAGTAACCAAACAAGTGTTTGGTCAAATATCCCCTACACAGCTTGGAGGTGTGTTGCGTCATTATCCGGTTGAAAACAAATGATAGTCCCACTAAGTGCAAACCAGATGGGATGGCGTATCGCTGCAGAATGATGTGGTAGCCATGCTGGTTAAGTGTGCCTTGAATTCTAAATAAATACCAGCAAAGCACCCCCACACCATCACACCTCCTACTCCATGCTTCACGGCGGGAACCACACTTGCAGACATTATCCATTCACCTACTCTAAGTTTCACAAAGAAAGGGGTTGGAACCAAAAATCACAAATTTGGACTCATCAGACCAAAGGACAGATTTCCACCAGTCTAATGTCCATTGCAAGTCTCTTCTTATTGGTGTCCTTCGTAGTGATTTCTTTGTAGCAATGTGACCATAAAGGCCTGATTCACGTAGTCTCCTCTGAACAGTTGCTGTTGGGATGTGTCTGTTACTTGAACTCTGTGAAGAATCTATTTGGCCTGCAATTTCTGAGGTGCAGTTAACTCTAATGAACTTATCCTCTGCAGCATAGATACCTCTGGGTTTTCCTTTCCTGTGGCAGTCCTGATGAGAGCCAGTTTCATCATAGCGCTTGATGGTTTTTGCGACTGCACTTGAAGAAACTTTCAAAGTTCTTGAAATGTTCCGGACTGACTGACCTTCAAGTAATGATGGTCTGTCATTTCTCTTTGTTCATTTGAGCTGTTCTTGCCATGATATGGACTTGGGCTTTTTACCAAATTGGGCTATCTTCTGTATACCACCCCTGCCTTGCCACAACACAACTGATTGGCTCAAATGCATTAAGAAGGAAAGAAATTCCACAAACTAACTTTTAACAAGGCACACATGTTAACTGAAATGTATTCCAGGTGACTACCTCATGAAGCTGGTTGAGAGAATGCCAAGAGTGTGCAAAACTGTCATCAAAGCAAAGGGTAGCTACTTTGAAGAATATATTTTGATTTGTTTGTTTGTTTTTTGGTTACTACATAATTCCATATGTGTTATTTCATAGTTTTGATGTCTTCACTATTATTCTAAAATGTAGAAAACAGTAAAACAAATTAAGAAAAACCCTGGAATGAGTAGGTGTGTCCAAACATTTGACTTGTACTGTATGTTAACCAAAGACGATGAATATCGCTTTAATACCTCTATCATGGAATCAATGTATTTTTTCACTTGCATGGCGATTGATAACAACCATTTATACCACCATAATTACACAATCCCAGTTAAAGGTAAAAGGTCAAATAATAATTTCAGTCATCATGTGCTGTGAGATTATTGCTTAAATTCTGCAATCAGTGCTAATTTATCAAGCTAAGTGATTTATCATATTTAGTCCCCGCACAGTTTGCATGTATCTTGTCATTATTAATTATTTGTTGGATAAATTGTTGCTGTAATAATAGTGATGACAGAAGAGGACCCGTGACCACAGATGAAGACTGATGACAGATTTAAGCATCGGACATGACAGTCGGATTGGATCCGTAACCCTTGGAGCAGATAATAATAAATTATCTCTCTCAAATGAAATGACTGATTTGCAGGGGTAGCTACCACACCTGGAAAGGGTTTTCATACTCTTGTATTCTACTGCGAAGGATGCAAAACCCCTCTTCCACTCCGAGAGAAAACCAAGCTGCCGGATGGGCAGATGAAGGAGCCATGGCGTTAGCTCAACAATCTGAACAGGTCAACAGTCAGACTCCTACTACCATCAGAACTGTCATTCACAGTAGGTAGCCCTGACTATCTCGCCCCTCAAGCTTGCCAACCTGTCCCTCTGCCCTCCTGGCCACACACAGAAGTGTCTGAGGTGAAACTCCGGGGGGTTGATGGAATGTTATGACATGTGACATCAGAGCGCGGGTTCACCTTCAGACAAACGGTGTCTGTCAGCTTTCCCCTCAAAGACTGTCTGCTGTTTTTTTTATTGCTGCTTGAATGCATCTGCCTTTTACCAAACGTCTACTGTTTACTTCTGTTGCTTCAGTCTCACCTCTCATGACAAGCGGTCCCAGGAGAGTCTTGGCTTCCTTCCTTTCACAGGTTCTTTCCCTGCGACTAGGCTTTCATTAAACGTGGTGGGCCTCCGTTCTCTCATTACTAACTGAAAGTTCACAGTTTTGTAATTAAGCTAGGCAAAGCTATTTGGACGACTCCTAGGAATACTGATCTGGTTGAATCTCTCTGTATGACACTGTCAGCTCCCATAATCCCATCATGTGTTAAATCTGAACATTTGGTGGATTATCTCACCGTATACTTAATTTGTGACAGTATATTCATAAGAGATTAGTTTGGACTGCATTACACCATGAATAGATGTCAATGGCTGTCTTTGTTTTCGCATGAACACAAGAGATTATCATTGTGATCTATGACACTTCCCAACACTTCTGTTGTGTATTTGTTATCTTTTAGCACATTACCCAAAATGCATTTGTTCACTTATGCCATAGCTCAACTTGTTGATTCTATTAGGAGTCTGAAAGAATAGCATGAACTGGCACATGTTCCCTCACAGTAGGCCTAAATAAATGTAGAAAGTAAATAGCAATTTATACGCACATGTTTAATGTTTAATGTGCTTGCTGTGCCACATACTCGTCTCCCGAACAATTATCATTATCTGACTGCAGTCTAGTCTAATCCATCACTGTCATGTGCCAGTTACATCATCAATTAGATCAAATAAATCTAAAAATCACAACACTGATGACTAAGAAATCAATGATGGTCCACAGTAGTGTTTCTCCTTAATCCATTTTCTTGTAATTTACTGTTGATGTAGGATGCACCCAACACTAGTTTGGATAAAGTGAGTCCTCTCAATTGTAGAGCTTTGTATTTGTTGAAGTGCACATGTCACGTGTGCTCTATGTCCCGCTTCTAGGTCACCAGCCTGCTCATTATGGCGCACACCTGTCACCATCGTTACACGCACCTGTGTGTCATCAGACTCACCTGGACTCCATCACCTCATTGATTACCTGCCCTATATATGTCACTCCCTTTGGTTCCTTCCCCAGTCATCATTGTTTCTGTTTCTTGTCTGTGCGTTTTTCGTGTTTTGTTCATTTGTTTATTAAATTATGCACTCCCTTTACTTGCTTCCTGACTCTCAGCGCACACACTACAGAATGACGCCACACCAAAAGGGGAGCATCAGGGAGTGTTTTTTATTTCTATTTTTTTGTGTTGGAGGTGATGTTTGGTCCGGAGCTTCTTGGGAGGCCTCAGCTGGTTTGTCGGGTTCCCATGCCTTAGCTGGCTCGACAGGTTTCCATACATCAGCTGGCTCGATAGGTTGCCATGCCTCAGCGGGTTCTATAGGCTCCCATGCCTGAGCGGGCTCGATAGGCTCCCATGCCTGAGCGGGCTCGATTGGCTCTCACGCCTCAGCTGGTTCATCAGGTTTCTGCATCTCAGAGGCGGCGACCAGTTTGCTTCAGAACCACGGTATCGTCCCTTTGGTTGGCGTCCCACGGCTGGAGCCGAACGCGCCGGGGAGGGGGTACCGTCACGTATGCTATCTCTCTGGCACCCCAGGTCGCCATGTTCCCGCGTCTCAGTCGGACTAACAGGTTTCTCGCGTCTCAGCAGAGGTGACGGTTCCGCTCCTGATCCCCGGGATCGTCATTTTGGTCGGGGTCGTATGCTGCTAGAGCCGCGCATCGGGGACGGCGTACTGTCATGTGTGCTCCCTCTCTGGCCTCAAGGTCAACTAGGCTGCTCGTTATGGTGCACACCTGTCACCATCGTTATGTGCACCTGCGCGTCATCAGACTCCATCACTTCCTTGATTACCTGCCCTATATATGTCACTCCCTTTGGTTCTGTCCCCAGGTGTCATTGTTTCTGTTTCTGTGTCCTGTCTGTGCGTTGTTCGTGTTTCTTGTATTGTTCATTTGTTTATAACATTTTGCACTCCCTGAACTTGCTTCCCGACTCCCACACGTTACATCACATTAAGTAATTCTAATCCCTTTGGTCCCTTTGCTCAAAAGTATCATTATAAAGTATGTAATATTATGCTATTGCCAATAAGTGATGGTTAGTGTCACGCCTTGGTCTTAGTATTTTGTGTTTTCGTTATATATTTAGTCAGGCCAGGTTGTGACATGGGTTTAGTTTGTTATGTTTCGTATTGGGGTTTTGTAGGCATTGGGATTGCGGCTGAGTAGGGGTGTCTAGCATAGGCTTGGCTGCCTGAGGCGGTTCTCAATCAGAATCAGGTGATTCTCATTATCTCTGATTGGGAACCATATTTAGGTAGCCTAGGTTTCACTATGTGTTTTGTGGGTGATTGTTCCTGTCTTTGTGTTTGCACCAGATAGGGCTGTTTCGGTTTTCATTATTTCATTTCATTACTTTTGTAGTTTCTGCATGTATAGTTTTTTTTCTTTATTAACATATATCACGAATCATCATCACGCTGCATTTTGGTCCGATCCTTGTTCTACCTCTTCATCAGAGGAGGAGATAGAAGAGAGCCGTTACAGAATCACCCACCACACATGTACCAAGCAACGTGGTAACAGGCAACAGCGGCAGCAGGAGCAGCGCGACAAGAATTTCTGGACTTGGGAAATCCTCGACGGGAGAGGACCCTGGGCTAAACCAGGGGAGTGTAGCCACACCAAGGTGCAGCGAGAGAGGGACTGGACATGGGAGGACGAACTGGACGGTGAAGGACCTTGGGCTTAGCCTGGAGAATATCGCCGCCCCAAGGAAGAACTGGAGGCGACGAAAGCGGAGAGGCGCTGGTATGAGGAGGCAGCACGGCGACGCGGATGGAAGCCTGAGAGTCAGCCCCAAAAATGTCTTGGGGGGTGGCTCACAGGGAGTGTGGCTATGCCAGGTAGGAGACCTGCGCAAACTCCCTGTGCTTACCGGGGGGCTAGAGAGACCGGGCAGGCACCGTGTTATGCTATGGAGCGCACAATGTTTCCAGTGTGGGTGCATAGCCCGGTGCGGTTCATACCAGCTCTTCGTATTGGCCGGGCTAGAGTGGGCATCGAGCCAGGAAAGGTTGGGCAGGCTCGGTGCTCAAGAGCTCCAGTACGCCTGCACGGTCCGGTCTATCCAGAGCCACCTCCACACACCAGTCCTCCGGTGGCAGCTCCCCGCAACAGGCTTCCTGTGCGTGTTCTCTATCCAGTTCCACCAGTGCCAGCACCACGCATCAGGCCTACAGTGCGCCTCGCCTCTCCAGCGCTGCCGGAGTCTCCCGCCTGTTCAGCGCTGTCGGAGCCTTTCTCCTCTCCTGCACTGCCGGAGACTCCTGCCTGTTCAGCGCAGCCTGAGCTGTCAGTCTGCATGGAGCAGCCTGAGCTGTCAGACTGCATGGAGCAGCCAGAGCTGCCAGTCTGCATGGAGCAGCCAGAGCTGTCAGTCTGCATGGAGCAGCCAGAGCTGCCAGGTTGCATGGAGCAGCCAGAGATGCCAGTCTGCATAGAGCTGCCAGTCTGCATAGAGCAGCCAGAGCTGCAAGTCTGCATGGAGCAGCCAGAGCTGCCAGTCTGCATGGAGAAGCCAGAGCTGCCAGTCTGCATGGAGCAGCCAGAGCAGCTAGATCCGCCAGTCAGCCAGACTCTTCCAGATCTGCCAGTCAGCCAGACTCTTCCAGATCTGCCAGTCATCCAGACTCTTCCAGATCTGCCAGTCAACCAGACTCTTCCAGATCCGCCAGCCAGCCAGGATCTGCCAGAGCCAACTACCTGCCTGAGCTTCCTCTCAGTGCTGAGCTTCCTCTCAGTGCTGGGCTTTCCCTCAGTGCTGGGCTTCCCCTCAGTGCTGAGCTGCCCCTCAGTCCCGAGTTTCCCCTCAGTCCCGAGCTTCCCCTCAGTCCCGAGCTACCCCTCAGTCCCGAGCTGCCCCTCAGTCCCGAGCTGCCCCTCAGTCCCGAGCTGCCCCTCAGTCACGTGCTGCCCCTCAGTCCAGTGGGGTTCTGGGTGAGGACTATTAGGCTATGGTCGGCGGCGAGGGTGGATTATCCCAGGACGCGAGGGGGAGGAACTATGACATTTATGGAGTGGGGTCCACGTCCCGAGCTGGAGCCGCCACCATGGACAGACGCCCACCCGGACCCTCCCTATGGTTTGAGGTGCGTTCGGGAGTCCGCACCTTAGGGGGGTTCTGTCACGCCTTGGTCTTAGTATTTTGTGTTTTCGTTATATATTTGGTCAGGCCAGGGTGTGACATGGGTTTAGTTTGTTGTGTTTCGTATTGGGTTTTGTAGGCATTGGGATTGCGGCTGAGTAGGGGTGTCTAGCATAGGCTTGGCTGCCTGAGGCGGTTCTCAATCAGAGTCAGGTGATTCTCGTTGTCTCTGATTGGGAACCATATTTAGGTAGCCTAGGTTTCACTGTGTGTTTTGTGGGTGATTGTTCCTGTCTTTGTGTTTGCACCAGATAGGGCTGTTTCGGTTTTCATTATTTCATTTAATTACTTTTGTAGTTTCTGCATGTATAGTTTTATTTTCTTTATTAAAATATATCATGAATCATCATCATGCTGCATTTTGGTCCGATCCTTGTTCTACCTCTTCGTCAGAGGAGGAGATAGAAGAGAGCCGTTACAGTTAGTAGAGTAAAAAATGCTTTAAAGTAATACTTAAGTCATCTTTTGGGAGTATCTGTACATTGCTATTCATATTTTTGACAACTTTTACTTTTACTCCACTATATTCCTAAAGAAGGTAATTTACTTTTTACTCCATACCTTTTCCCTGACACCCAGAAGTACTTGTTACATTTCGAATGCTTGGCAGGACAGGAAAATGGTCCAATTCAAACACTTATTAAGAGAACATCCCCGGTCATCCCTACTGCCTCTGATCTGGCCAGACTCACTAAACACAAATGCTTCATTTGTGAATGATGTCTGAGTGTTGGAGTGTGCCCCTGGCTCTCCGTAAGTCATAGAAAATCTAATAAAATTGTGCCGTCTGGTTTGCTTCATGAAAGGAATGTGAAGTGATTTATAGTTTAAATTTGACTTTTGATACTTACTGTATGTATATTTAAAAGCAAATATTTTTTGACTTTTACTAAAGTACTATTTTTCTGGGTGACTTTCAATTTTACAAGAGTCATTTTCTATAAAGGTATCTTTACTTCTACTCAAGTATGACAATTGGGTACTTTTCCACCACTGGTGATAGCCTCAAATGGAGCTCTAGAACATTGTAGCTATACATCATTAAGTACCCTGATGGCCAGTTAACAGAATGTCATTGAACCTAAAGATGTGTATTGATTGCACCTAAGCCCTTGGACAAACAAACCTTTCATGTCCAAACTTCAATAGATGGTAAGGAATCAGACAAACCAAATGCGACGATAATCTTCCTCGTATCAATTTTCTGAAACTCAACAAAGTCACAATCTAAATTGGCTGCATTTGCTTGATCTGATAAACAGTTTGTGAACGACACACACACACACACACACACACACACACACACACACACACACACACACACACACACACACACACACACACACACACACACACACACACACACACACACACATACACACACACTGAAGACTCCTGAAGAAAATCTGATTGCCCCTGAAGAAAGGAGAATTTTTTATCAGCTGCAGTTGTTGGTGACAATTAGTGTCAGTAGTATGATATGTCCGGGATCAGGGGAGAAGGTTGGAGGTGAGCGGTCCCGATCTGGAGACTGTGCTCTGTCCCGTGGCGGAGAGCTGTGGACCACAGCCAAACTCTCCATTAGAGAGATGCACAAGGTCACTCCACTGAGCTCTCCAAGTGCTAAGCTGCACTGGCTCAGGCCTCTGCTAGAGAGACGTGGGCTATGCTCCAGCCCATCTGGGACAGGCTCCATGGACAGTGCCAGAGGTCACTGGACAGACCTAACCTAACCATTGTCCAAAGTCTGGAGGTCGCCTGGGAGAAAGTAATAAAAACGAATACCAATATTCCCTGTCTATGCAGGAAGGGTCCAGCTGTGCAATAACCAGGTGGCCATGGAGGTCAAAGAAGCCATTGGAAATACATCTCTTGGCTCTTGGGCATGCCCAGAATGACAAATAATACTGCCAAGATTATATTTGTTAGCCTCTCACTAGTGCTTCTCTTATGTATTTGTTGAAAGAAGAGCCCCCTGTATGACCTTATCCAGACCAGACCTATATGCCATGCAGGCTTTCTGCCAAAGGCTCCATAATTGAGTCTGGAATAATTCCATAAGGATAGCTGATAGGTCAAAGACCAAGTTCACTGCCACTTTGGACCCCTTATTAATGAGGAGATCACAGCCTTTGGACATGAGTATAAGGCACAGCCCTTTCTATCTAAAGAGAGGAATAGCTGGCTGTACATTAGCTTGAATTCAGACCACCCTACAATATATTAAGCTTGGGTTCACACATTTATGATTTAATACTGGTTGGCAGTGCCTGTTTCAGTAGATTGACTCTTCAACACTGAAAACAAGTCTATTTTAGAGAAAGTGAAAGCATCTTCGTGGAGTGTACATGCTGTTCACTGTATTCATTGTAGCTCACAGTCCCAAGAAATCTCGCTTTCCAGCCTTTAACTGTAATATGATAGGGTTCATCTGCATAACTACGGCGGTGAATTATTAAGCTCTTCACTGTGGATGAGTGAGTCTCATTATGGTTCCCTCAGTACTGCAGAAAGATAAGCATGGCTGATTATTCTCGAATTTCCCTGGCTTCGGATATGCAATGGAATGGGGAATTCACTTGTGTGACTTGAGACAAGATAAGATGGAGAATGTGTATTTCGATGTTCTTTCAGGCTGCGGGGAACGGATGCAGAAGAATAGGTAAGCAGTGTGATTCAACATTTCATTCTACGCAGACCATACAGGCTATATAGTGATAACTTTTCAAAGTGAACAAAGACATCAAAAGGCTGAGTAGACCCAGGGATTATTTAAATACTAGCTGTATTAGAAGCCCTGGCGTGCCTTCCATCCCTTAAGTCATCAACAAAACCTGCTCTACTTCTTCACTCTATCTGAGCAGTGTGTATATTACTGACAAACAGGAGAGAAAGATGAAGAGCACACTCACTCAACCAGGCTTAAACAGTATTACTGCATGTTAAACAAGAAAATCGTGGAGGGAAAGATAGTTCATTCAAAGATAGTTCTGCCATTCCAGAGTCGATAAAACAAAAGCTCGCCACACTAATAGGTTTGATGATACCATTTGTTTCAATATGCCAGTCACCAACCAGTGACCGAGCAGACCCTTAAGCGTGTGAACCAAATATATGATGAAGTCTTCTTTTTTTGGCTTTCAGTATTTTAAGGTCGGCAACACTTTAAGGTCGACATAACTTGTTCACTTTGAAATTTGAACACAAACGTGTTAAAACTGAAAGACAAATTGCTTGTTTTTTAAAAAAAAATTTATAAGTTGTTGACTCGTTATTATTGAAAAAAAAGTTCATGAACATTGATAATGGATGTTGCTAAAAAAACAATTATATTGCATGATAGATCATTCAATTTGATGGACTCGGATCATTGGCATAATTGATTACCATGATAATAGAAACTTAAATCCATCGGTGAATAGTTTCACACGATGGGTAGAGATTCATCTGGCGTGTTCTCCTCTGTCTCGGAGGAGGGGGGATGTTTTTATTCTGACCTCCTCCAGCTAAATGAATGATTGTCCTTGATCGGGTATGCATGGGAAATGGATGCATAAAGTGTATTAAAAAAAAGAATCATGCTAAATCCTGAAGGTTCATTTACTCTTAACTCTTAGTAAGTATGCTTCTGTGGGGACTTCATTATGGGGACATGCTAGTTGCACTCGACGACCAGATTAACCTTGTGTAGGAGGCACGTTTCCTTTCGCAACCTCCATCTATCCCCATACCAACACAATCGTCATGGGGTGTCTGACGCACGTGCTCGCCAAACGTCTGTAGCAGACAAAGCGACTAGAATAATGGGAGAGTGTATCAGCATACAGAAAATGGGATGTATGCTACCATTGTGGTTGCAGTATGGATTTGTAGCTTTACACTTAACGATATTCTTCGTAGAGAAGAATAACAATAGAGATCTGCTAAATGACTTAAATGTTAAATGTAAATAATTTAGTTCTGGATGTACACATAAATGTTTGCTATTGCTGTATACTCATATGTCTGCATACGTGTAAAATTCCCTTGACATAGATTGCCTTGATTAATCAGGGTTGTGTCTTTACAACTGCCTGTGTGCAGTATAATACAACAATAAATGATTGTGCTTTTTAACAACTGCTGAGTCTAGATTTACCCACTGGGTCTGTCTGGATTTCCCACACTTATGGGGACAGTTACAGCAAGGTTTTGCATTTTAAAACAATTGATTAATCCATTGATTAACCATTTATCAGTCAGCAATGCAGTCTGGTTCTCTTGCAACATGCATACCAACCACCTGGATTCCCCATGATAGTGAGAAATGAACACCATTTCATCCACAAACTAATAGCAGTGGAATATTGGCATTGAGGCTTTGCTGCAGGGTAACAAAAACAACACCTTTTTCAACCATTAGGAAAGGTGCTGATGCTTCAAAGTGTCGAAGTGCATTTCTGTTGATGTAGTTTAAGGTTATGGTTTGGTCCCAGGGGAGGTCCAGATCGGATTATTGAAATAATGTGTTTGTTCAGGATGGGAAGTTATAGCCACAAACTGTCCATATTCATTTCTGAGCCCAGAAATCCGCTTCCATTTAGTGTGAAAGCAATGTGCATTCTGCAGTAACAGAGATATAATTGACCCAGGCTCTGCAGGAAACATAGAGAAATGGGATTGACGTCCCACAGAGAAAATTAATCCTCCTATGGGATTTCCCCCCAGACTAAATACACCCTCCCCCCATTCCTCCTCCATCACCATCTATCATCTTATTTAGCTCCAAACACTGTGAAAATGCTGTAACTCTGCAGTGTACACTGTCTGAAATCCTAGGAATGACTTTGCCCCAGAAATGTGTGCGTTTCCATTATCCTCGTGGTTAATGCCTTTCAGTGTTGCCTCACCATCATTTTATCATGGTCAATGTTATCTAATGCTGCGATGTGTCATCTACCAAGGGTTAATAACCCTGCCCACTTATGTAACCCTTTATAAAGTTGGGATATGTTAGTCAAAAGCTAACAATACTATTTGATGAGCGCCCAAGTTACATGACGTGGACAGTGATTACTTCTGAAATAAGTAATGAAGGTGGCGTTTTTGCTCTTGGGAGAAGTCTGTCATGTGAGCTGAGCTCTGAGCACTGTTACAGAACGGACGCAGACACTTACACCAAGTGACTTGCTGCCACTACACAGGTACCATTGTAACTATTAATATGCATATGGGAAATGATTAAACGCTGCGTAGATCAAATGTGACACGCTATAATAAAAAATAAAAAAAATGACCACATATATTCCACATCTATTAATCATGTAATGCTGTATTAATGACACATTTATCAGATGGGTGCAAAAAAAATCTAAGCAGTAATGAAATATTAAGCCGGTGGACCAACATTTATAACTATGTCATAGATTAAGGCAATCGCTAAAACTTTACAGAGACAGGAAGCAGGCAACTTTATAGTGTAGCATGACCCAGCCCGCTAAGTGACTCTTATCAACTGTGCGCAGGGAATTTATTTGCGTCATCTTAGGAATTCAGCCTTCTCTGTGTTGCTGTCCACATCACCCATTCAGTCACACCTCCGTGAAGCAGGGGATCTGTTTTGATGACGTCCTGTCGGTCTGATAGTTGTTTGTATGTGAACTCAAAAGTAATCCTATTGGTCAACAACTCTGATTTGGAATCTCAACCTGGTCAAATGGTTATTAAAGGGTCTTAGCTTCAGTGTCACGTTCTCTTTGTTCCTGACCTACGGTGGTGAGATACCTAGACTCTCTCTCTCGCACTCTCCCATGAGCTACGGGCCATGGCACAAGCCATGGTTTCTTTGTTTCTCTCTCTCTCTCTCGCTCTGATCATGCCTATTATAATGCCTTGTAAATGCTTGTTAATGTTTTGTTACTTAAGCTTTATGCCTTGTATAATGTTATCATTCTTTTTACAATAATATTGAATTATCTACCTTGATATAGACCATTTTCAGACCGTTATTGATAGCCAATTCCTGTAACTCAACTGTGGTCTCTGCAGCAGATAGCCTAGCGGTTAAGAGCATTGGGCCTGTAGCCGAAAAGTCACTGGTTTGAATCCCAGCGCTGACAAGGTCAAAAATCTGTTGATGTGCCCTTAAGTAATGCGCTTAATCCTAATTGCTCCTGTAAATCACTCTGGATAAGCAACAGTGGAATAATTACCCAATTGTCATACTTGAGTAAAAGTAAAGATACCTTCATAGAAAATGACTCAAGTAAAAGTGAAAACCAACCAGTAAAATACTACTTCAGTAAAAGTACTTGTTTTAAAATATACTTATGTATCAAAAGTACATGTAATTGCTAGAATATACTTAAATATCAAAGTAAAACTGTAAATCATTTCACATTCCTTATATTAAACAAATCAGATGGCATGATTTTCTATTATTTATTTTTTATTTGCGGATAGCCAGGGGCACACTCCAACACTCAGACATAATTTACAAACCATGCATTTGTGTTTAGTGAGTCTGCCAAATCAGAGGCAGTAGGGATGACCAGGGATGTTCTCTTGATGTGTGTGAATTGAAACATTTTCCTGTCCTGCTGAGCATTCGAAATGTAACGATTACTTTTGGGTGTCACGGTAAATGTATGGAGTAGAAAGTACATTATCTTCGATTTGAATGTAGTGGAGTAAAGTAAAAGTAGTCAAAAATATAAATAGTAAAGTACAGATACCCCAAAAAACTACTTAAGTAGTACTTTAAAGTATTTTTTACTTAAGATCTTTACACCACTATGGTTAAGAGCTAAATTACGTAAATGTACAAATATTGGAGTCAGATATTCAGTTCAATAGACTCTGATCATTTTGAACAATTCGCAGATTGACATCTTCAATAATAACAATCCATTAAAAAAGATTTTTTTTTAAGCATAGGCTTACATTGAGAAAAACATACCTGTGAAAAGTGAAACTGTGCCAAAAAGGTAAGGAAACCAAAAATATTTTATCTCTGCATCACAACTCAATGCACACATTTTTATGAAAAGACTAATCAATCAATCTCAAACATCAATATCTGTTTCCACTCCTTTAACCGCACGCGTTTGCCAACTAATGAAATCTGTGCATGGCTCCCCTCTTATCGATTTCAGAGAGCTCTAATTTGCCGCTTGAGATCAGGCAGCTCAGCTCTCTCTCCCTCTCTCTCTCCCTTACTTACACACACACACACACACACACACACACACACACACACACACACACACACACACACACACACACACACACACACACACACACACACACACACACACACACACACACACACAGAGCGAGAGTAGACTAGCATTGGGCAGCATATTGAATGGCAGCTGTTACAGTGTGGTTAATACCGTACTTAGGGCTACTTAAAATTGTAACAAAGCATATGATCCTGTCTGGCGCTCATTTCCTATTTACATACAGTATTTAAAATTCTTACTCCACTATCACATTGGCCATCAGCATACCACCCAGAATCCCAGTGCTGGCTTGCCTCTGAAGCTAACCAGGGTTGGTCCTGATTAGTCCCTGGATGGGATACCAGATTCTGCTGGAAGTGGTGTTGGAGGGCCAGTAGGAGGATCTCTTTCCTCTGTTCTAAGGAGATCCCAATGCCCCAGGGCAGTGATTGAGGACATTGCAATGTGTAGGGTACCGCTTTTCGGATTGGATGTTAAACGGGTGTCTTGACTCTCTGTGGTCACTAAAGATCCAATGGCACTTATTGTGTAGGCGTTTTAAGAGTAGGGGTATTAACTATTCTCCAGGTTTTGCTGAAAATGAGAATCTGTTCTCAGTCAACTTAAAATAAGAATTATATAACAAAAATGGCAATGCCCTTTTATTGTGCAACAAATACCCACCATGTCTATCTTGCTATCTTTCATACCGAACCATAGAAGATGTTAGTGAACCCTCCAGCCTCAGCGACAACTCAAGTCTCAACTCCGCACAGTTCAAGTGTCCCTCCTTCTGCCTTATTCCTCACCCTTGCACCAGTCGGGTGTCACCCACTGCTTCACGTGTCACCCTTGCATTAATAACTTATTTTTCATTTTGGCCTCATATATCAAAAGCTTTTCCCAAAGAGAACAGGCTGAAAAGGCTTTAGACAATGGGGCTTGCAGTAATGGAAGAGAGAGAGAGAGATTTAAACCACACAAAACAAGATTAGACACTATGGAACACAAAGCTTTTACTATCTCCTCCTGGAATATACAAGGTCTGAGGTCATCTGCCTTTGGCCTAAAGAGCAGGAACTGACTTCATCAAAGAAATTGGAAATGCAGACATTGTCATCCTAAAAGAAACATAGTGAAAAGGAAACAGACCCACTGGTTGCCCACTAGGTTACAGAGAGCTGGTTGTCCCATCCACCAAAATACCAGGTGTGAAACAGGGAAGAGACTCAGGGGGTATGATCATTTCGTATAGAGCAGACCTAACACACTCTATTAAATTAGTCAAAACAGGAACATTTTACATCTGGCTGAAAATTAATAAGGAAATTATCTCAACAGAGTAAAATATCCTCATGTATGCTACCTATATCCCCCCAATTGAGTCCTCATACTTTAACCATGGCAGCTTCTCCATCCAAGAGGGGGAAATCAACAATTTCCAGGCCCATGGACATGTACTAGTCTGTGGCGACCTAAATGCCAGAACTGGACAAGAACATGACACCCTCAGCACACAGTGGGACAAACGCATGCCTACGACAACATAACCAAAAAAATGGGTCACAACTCCTGCAGCTCTGTCAGACGCTGGATATGTACATAGTCAATGATATGCTTCGAGGGGACTCCTATGGAAGGTGTACACCTATAGTTCTTCTCTTGGCAGTAGTACTGTAGACTACTTTATCCCTGATCTCAACCCAGAGTCTCTTAGAGCATTCACAGTCAGTCCACTGACACCACACCCCTCTCAGATCACAGTAAAATCACACTCTTCTCGGACAGAACTTTGCTCAATCATGTGGCATCAATAATATTAAGAAATGCTATAGATGGAAGGAAAGTTGTGTGGAAATATACCAAAAAACAATTAGGCAACAACAAATTCAATCCCTTCTGGACTATTTCCTGGACAAAATGTTTCACTGTAATAGTGAAGGTGTAAATTTGGCAGTAGAAAACCTAAACAGTATATTTGATCTCTCAGCTTCCCTATCAAATATAAACATTTCAAGCAGACAACCTAAGAAAATGAATAACAATGACAAATGGTTTGATGAAGAATGCAAAAACCTAAGAAAGACATTGAGAAACGTATCCAACCAAAAACATAGAGACCCAGAAAACCTGAGCCTACGCCTTCACAGAAATCATCTCAATGTAATTGAAAAATCCATAGAATCTAACCACTTCAGGGAAAATTGGAAAACTCTAAACAAACAACAACACAAAGAGTTATCTATCCAAAATGGAGATGTATGGATAAACCACTTCTCCAATTTTTTTGGCTCTAGTCAAAACTGCTCCAAGGTTTCCACTGGTGTACAGCAATCTCTAAGTCCTACTACAGATTCTCAATTGGATTGAGGTCTGGGCTTTGACTAGGCCATTCCAAGACATTTAAATGTTTCCCCTTAAACCACTTGAGTGTTGCTTCAGCAGTATGCTTAGGGTCATTGTCCTGCCGGAAGGTGAACCTCCATCACAATCTCAAATCTCTGGACGACTGAAACAGGTTTCCCTCAAGAATTTCCCTGTATTTAGCACCACCCATTATTCCTTCAATTCTGACCAGTTTCCCAGTCTCTGCCGTTCTCGGGGTGAGGAGAGGTGTTGGGTTTGCGCCAGACATAGCGTTTCCCTAGAGTTTGGGGAGTCTCCCACATGCCTTTTGGCGAACACCAAACGTGTTTGCTTATTTTTTTCTTTAAGCAATGGCTTTTTTCTGTCCACTCGTCCATAAAGCCCAGCTCTGTGGAGTGTATGGCTTAAAGTGGTCCTATGGACAGATACTCCAATCTCCACTGTGGAGATTTGCAGCTCCTTCACGGTTATTTATATTTGGTCTCATTGTTGCCTCTCTGATTAATGCCCTCCTTGCCTGGTCTGTGAGTTTTGGTGGGCGGTCCTCTCTTGGCAGGTTTGTTGAGGTGCCATTATCTTTCAATTGTTTAATAATGGATTTAAAGGTGCTCTGTGTGATGTTCAAAGTTTCGGATACCTATTTATAACCCATCCCTGATCTGTACTTCTTCACAACTTTGTCCCTGATCTGTTTGGAGAGTTCCTTGGCCTTCAGTGTGCCGCTTGCTTGGTGGTTCCCCCTCATTAGTGGTGTTGCAGACCCTGGGGCCTTTCAGAACAGGTCTATATATACTGAGATCATGTGACACTTAGATTGCACACAGGTGGATGTTATTTAACAAATTATGTGACTTCTGAAGGTAATTGGTTGCACCAGATCTTGTTTAGGGGCTTCATAGCAAAGGGGGTGAATTCTTATGCACGCACCACTTTTCCATTCTTTTTAAAAATTGTATTTGTTGAAACGAATAAAAAAAGATTTTTAAATTATAGGTTGTAATGCAACAAAATAGAATAAACACCAAGAGGGATGAATACTTTTGCAAGGCCCTGTATCAACAAATTGGTGAGAGCCCTATAATAGTCTGCAGCACCCGGCCTCACCTTTCTAGAATCTGAAGTCAAACGTTTGCTGTTTGCTGATGATCTGGTGCTTCTGTCCCCAACCCAGTTCGGCCTACAGCAGCACCTAGATATTCTTCACAGATTCTGTCAGACCTGGGCCCTGAGAGTAAATCTCAGACAAAAATAATGGTATTCTAAAAAAGGCCCAGTTCCCTGGACCATGAATACAAATTCCATCCTGACACCGTTGCCCTGGAGCACGCAAGAAACTATACATACCTCTGCCTAAACATCAGCGCCACAGGCAACTTCCACAAAGCTGTGAACGATCTGAGAGACAAAGCAAGAAGGGCCTTCTATGCCATGAAAAGGAACATAAAACTTGACATGCCAATTAGGATCTGGCTAAAAATACCTGAATCAGTTTTAGAACCTGGGGTCTGCTCACCAACCAAGTATTCACAAAATGGGACAAAAACCAAATTGAAACTGCATGCAGAATTCTGCCAAAGATATCCTCTGTTCCTCTATCCTCAATTAGTTTCTTTGCGTAAAACACCAAATAATGCATGCAGAGCAGAAACAGGCCAATACCCACTTATTATCAAAATCCAGAAAAGAGCCGTTAAATTCTCCAACCACCTAAAAGGAAGCAATTCCCAAACCTTCCATAACAAAGCCATCACCTACAGTGAAATACACCTGGAGAAGAGCCCCATAAGCAAACTGGTCCTGGGGCTTTGTTCACAAACACAGACAGACCCCACAGAGCCCCAGGACAGCAACACAATTAGACCCAACCAAAAAGATAATTACTTGACACACTAGAAAAATGTACAAAAAACCTGGGCAAGCTAGTATGCTATTTGGCCCTAAACAGAGAGTACACAGTGGCAGAAAACCTGACCACTGTCTCTGACCCAAAATTAAGGAAATCTTGACTATGCACAGACTCAGTGACCAGCCTTGCTATTGAGAAAGGCCGCCAAAGGCAAACCTGCCTCTCCAGAGAAGATGTGAACACTGCCCATACAATTAGGTGGACATGGAGGTGCAGTTCCTAACCTCCTGCCAAAATGTATGCCCATATTAGAGACACATAATTCCCTTAGATTACACAGACCCACAAATAATTTGAAAACATATCCAATTTTGATAATCTCCCAAATCTATTAGGTGAAATACCATAGTGTGATCAGCAAGATTGTTGATCTGTTACCACAAGAAAAGGGCAACCAGAGAAGAACAAACACCATTGTAAATATAATCTATATAT